>NW_024080726.1:1762764-1886519 GCF_003009895.1 Hyaena hyaena | reverse complement strand
TTTTATTTATTTATAGGAGAGAGAGAGAGAGAGACAGCGGAGCAGGGGAGGGTCAGAGAGAGAGGGAGTCACAGACTGAAACAGGCTCCAGGCTCTGAGCTGGCAGTCAGCACAGAGCCCGACGCGGGGCTCGAACCCACGAACCGCGAGATCATGACCTAAGCGAAAGTCGGACGCTTAACCGACTAAGCCACCCAGGCGCCCCTATTTTTCTCTTTAAAAAATGTTTAATTTTAGAAGAGTTTCCCAAGTATAGGGATGTTGCTAAGAGGATAGAGAGTTCTCACATACCCCACACCTAGTTACTTCTCTTGCTAGTATCTTACGTGACTACGTACACTTGTCACAACTCACGAGCCACCATTGATATGTTATTGTTCACTCCGTCGGGACTGCCTTAGCTTTTACCTCTGTTCCGGGGGCCCAGCCAGGCCACCACAGGACATTGTCATGTGTCCATAGGATCCTCTGGGCTCTGGTCGTTGCTCCAATTTTGCTGGTCTTTGATGACCTTGACAGTTTCGAGGACTGGGCAGGTATTTTTGTAGACCTCACTGTCTCTCCTCCACCTCTCTCTCCCCTCCTCCCCTGCCTTCTATATCTTCGTGCAGCACTTTACTACTTTAAGACACTGTATCTTATTTTTATTCATTATAGTTTCTCTTCCCACCGAGTGTAAGCCCCGGGAGGGCTTGTACAGTGCTGTATCCCGGGCCCAGACTGCAGCGGGCACGCAGGCCAAATGAGTCAGTGTTACAAAACCTGGGTCACCCCCAGTGTACGGAGGTAAGAGGTCGGATCCAGCCTCATGACCCCAAGCCCTGCTGCTTCCCACCACCCCCTTTCCCCAATCCCTCCACACCCAGGACTAAGAAGTGCATTGGAAGGGAAGGTGTAAAGCCAACGGCTGTTTCTGGAATCCTGACCTTGTACCAGGGGCAGGAGGCCTGGAGTGCTCTTCCCAGCCTCCCACCCACCGCTGGTAAGTGGCTGGGCTGGGATTTGAGCCCAGGCATCCCGAGTTTAGAGTGTTTGCATTTTACAAAAAAGGGTAACTCGATTTCTGTTTGGTGCCCCCCATTCAGTTGGGGCCACACCCTCAATCTCGATCAGTTCAACCCTGGCCCCAGACCTGGTTCACCCGGGCCCCCTCTGAGCTAATCTGGACCATTCAGTCCAGCTCCGAGTCATCATCCAGAGGGCGCAGCCTGGGGATGGAGGCTGCAAGGACCCCTGCCTTCCTTACCCCACGCGCCTCCACCTGGCCGCCTCTCTCCTCCTCCAAGCCCGAGTCCTCAGCAGTCAGACTTTCCAGCAATCAGTTCTAACCTTGAGCTCATTCTCTCACGGTCCGTAGTGCCCTTCCATCACCACCACCGTGACCTTGTCCAAGGGGCCTGCAGAAAGAAATGCATTTTACATCTTGACTTCGTGACCGCTCAAACTTACCTAAAAAAACAAGGCAAAAGGCGCAGGCAGTGGTATCCACCTCAAGAAGTGGAATACAATCTGATCATTTCTATTCTATTCCACTTCTGTAAACCTGACCCACCCAACGGACTTCCAGCACACGAATGTGTTAATAGGTCACACCCTGCGGCCGCTACCAGAAAATACTGTTTGAGCAAAGCACAGAGACTGTGTTCTCGGATAGCTCGGTAACGATTTCGGTGGGGGGGGGGGTGTCACTGCGTCAGTACTGTTGGAAGCAGTTACGTGCATGGCCTCCCGTAATTCTCAGAACAGTCCTACGTGCTGAAAGCGCGGTCAGCATCCTTGTGTTCCAGATGAGGAAGTGAAGGCACAGAAGAGTAACTCACTTGCCTGAGGTCACACAGCAGAGTTTGGCTCCAGGATGGCTACTCTGAGAAGCTTCAAAACTCCAGGGAAGGCGCTCTGGAGGACCTCTGCCCTGCTTGGACAGAAAGGACCCGCGGCAAAGCGGAGGCAGCGCCTGGCGCCCTTGGAGGAGGGGCTGAGGAAGTGGGCTCCCCATCCCTGCACCCCTGCGCCCGGCGTTCTCGGCTTGGCTCTGGCTGCCCTGAGATAACCCTGCTTGTGGGCGTGAGTGGGTGTCAGTGGTGAAGCCACTTGAGGTCGAATGCCGATGCTTACTGCATCCGTGAGATGCTGCGGAGGCCGGATGGCTTTGGAGGGGGAAGTTCTGCAGGAAAAGGAGGCAAAGAGAAGGGCCCTGAGTGTTCCTCCGGCCTGCAGGGCACCTCCTGCCTGCCCCTGCCTGGGGCTGGCCGGTTCTCCCTTGAATACCTGAGACCTCTCTTCCCTTTCACAAAACCAGGCCGAAGCACTTCCCCGTCCGGGGATCACAGGGGATATAAGGCGCAGACTTCCTTGCAGCTAAGAGGCATCTTTTCCCCTCAACCCTCCTCCGTGGAAGGTCTCTTTTGTTTACGGGTTCAAAGGGAACTTCAAGTAGCTTCCTCCAAACGCACAGGGACAATAGTTAAAAATAAAATAAGAAAAGAGATATCAGAAACCATAGAGAGGAAGGCAGGAGGCAAGTCCATCTAGCGATGACTGTGCTTGGGGTGACAGTCCGCCTGAATCTCCGGGCACTGCAGGCACCGCGGGGAGGGCACAGTGTCTAAAGGGAAATGTGCTGGGCTTTCAGGAATGCGAAGCTCCTTTTTTCAAATTATTTTTTGTTTTTTTTTATTTTTTATTTTTCTAATATTTTTATTTATTTCTAGGAGAGAGAGAGAGAGAGACAGCGTGAGCAGGGGAGGGCCAGAGAGAGGGAGATACAGACTCTGAAATAGGCTCCAGGCTCTGAGCTGGCAGTCAGCACAGAGCCCAACGCGGGGCTCGAACCCACAAACCGCGAGATCATGACCTAAGCGAAAGTCGGACGCTTAACTGACTAAGCCACCCAAGCGCCCCCACGCTATTTTTTATTTTTTTAAATTAAAAGAAAATTATTTTTGAGAGAGAGAGAGCACAAGCAGGGGAGGGGCAGAGAGAGACACAAAATCTGAAGTAGGCCCTGGGCTCTGAGCTGTCAGCACAGAGCGTGACGTGGGGGGCTTGAACCCACAGACTGTGAGATCTTGACCTGAGCCGAAGTCGGACGCTCAACCGACTGAGCCACCCAGGCGCCCCAGGAAAATGAAGCTTCTCGGACTGAGGCATAGGCAGCGTGGCCTGGTCAGGCCGCAGCCAGACACTCAGTGACTATGTGGCGCCCAGGTGACTAAGCCTTCTTGAGCCTCGGTTTTCTTATCTGTAAAATGGGGCTAAGATTTCCCTCATAGGGATCAGAGATAACGATGTGTGGAGCACAGCTGAGCATCTGACAAGCCTTGGTTCCCCCACTTGCCTGTTACCAAGCATGATGTGAATGGCTGTCATTAGATATTCAGTGAAGAGTTCTTCTGAATGAAAGCACGCCCTATCCCATGGCTTCTTACACCGACCTCTGAAAACCATGGAGTAAAACTCTAAATTGCTGACCAGTAAAAGCAGGGCTCTGACAGGTGTTCAGAAACCTCAGAGCCCAGGCTGCTAAACCTGCCACCCGATTTTTTCTCTGACATGTCCATTTCTCTTCTGGCTCTTGGGAGTATCTCCCTCTGCCAGGGGCCAGCAAGCCAGGCCTGGGGTATGGGAGTGAGGCTGTGAGCCTCAGATGTTTGGCTGAGAAGTGTATGTCAGGGTCCATTCCTGGGGACAGACACAGCATTCTTCCCTAAGGGGATGCGATGGTCCCTCCTACCTGGCCAGAGCCTGCAGCCTAGATCTCAGAACCCTGGAGCCTTCAGTGACCTATTCCTCTTTCCCTATTCTGGCTAGAAACCCAGGGCTCTGCTCCTCCCTCTGCTGCAGCCAGAGCGGGGTCCACGCTGGAGCTGGGAGGCCAGCGCAGTGCTTGGGTAGAAACAGCCTCTCTTCCAAGCAACACTTTCTGCATCTCTCCAAGGAGGACCAAACAGGTGCCTTAGATCTTTAAAGTCATCGTGTAAGCAATTGACTGACTCTTCCCCCATCACACCCTAGAAGGATTTCTAAACCACTTTTGTAATCTGGCTACTCCCACACCCCCTCCATGGTCTTGACTGCCCAAGCTCGGAGATCACAGCTTTCCCTCCAGGGCTGAGCCCGTGGAACTTAGCGCTCAGTCTGTCTCCCAGGTCTCATTACCCTCCCCGGCGCCGGTTACTGCGCTCTCGGCGCTGGGGGGGTTGGGTGGAGGGGGTGCTGGAGGGGGGAAACTCCCGGGGTGCCTAGATCTGCAGCTACCGCCTCCCTCTCGCGCCCTCCAGCCTTTCACTGGTCACCGTGGAAATTCTTCGGTGTGTGAATGCGAAGGCGTGGGCTTTAGCACCTTTATTTGGTTGTTTTCCTTCGTACAAAAAGAAAACTTGTTTTGAAGAAAGGCAAGATGCAGCTTCCAGACACACCTGGGATGATGCTCCTACGGCCGCAGACGGGGTGCGGATTTGGGGGGTGGAGAGGGCTGGGGGGGCAGACGGGCGGCCGGAGGACCTGTTGTTTTTCCTGTTGCAAGTAAAAAGGAAACAAAGTGGGAAGTGGAGTGTGCGGGCTGTCAGCAGGCGGGGCGCCCCCACCGCGCCCCGCCTCCCTCCCTCGAGGCTCACTCGCGCCCAGCGCCCTGGCTCCCAGCGGCCGCCGGGCCGAGCCGCCCAGCGCCTGCCAGCCGCGCCGGGACCGGTAAGCGCTCGCCTCTGGCTGCGTCTGGGGAGGTGGGGGGACAGCGCTGGGACCAGGGGCTGCGGGGACTTCGGGGGGCCTCGGGGACGGGCTCGCTGGCGTCTCCCGGCGCGCACAAGCGGTGCGCCCGGCACGGCGCGCCTCCCGCGTCTGGCGAGCCCGGCTAGGGGCTGCGCCCCGGGGCTGGCCGCCAGGACCTGGGAGCGCACAGCTTCCCTGCGCCGCTACTGCGCGCCCAGCGGGGCCCGACGGGGAGTCCCTGGGAGCGGCGGGCGCGGAGCCGGGCAGCGCTCAGCCGCGTGCGCCCTGCCCCGAGCGCTGGCGAGCAGGCCGAGGGGGCGTCCCGGCCGCGCTCCCACCAGCGGGGCGGCCCGGTGCCCCCGTCCGGGCGCGGGGAGACGGGCGCGCACCCTGCCCTGCGCCCTGGCCCTTCGCGCCCTCCCCGGCGCGGGCGAGCGGGGCCCCAACGGGGGAGCAGCCGGAGTCGAGTCTGCCGGGCGCGCCCCTCCGGCCCCGCCCTGCGGGCCTGGGGGCCCCCGGGCCTAGGGCGCCGCTTGCCTCGTGTTTACTGCAGTCGCCGGCGGAGACCAGCCCCCGGATCTGCGGCTGAGCCCGGGTTACGGCGGCAAAACCGCCTCCAGCTTTGCATTTCCGGACTCTTTCCCCCACCCCCCCCACCCTTCTTTTTAATACTCTTACCCGTAATTCAGTCAGAAAGAGGCTTCTTCTTTTTTAAAATCGGGTTTCCTGTTTTTATTTAGGCTTCCTTCTCTGCACTTCCCTTGAAATCTAGGAGGGGGGAACTGGCAGACTCTTCGTGGCGACCGGGACGCGGGGGTTGAGGGGGGTGAGGGCGCAGAGCCGGTGGTGCTCTGGTCCGGTGGGGAGTTGGGGTCGGGAGAGGAAGGAGGGGACTGATGTGAGCCCCCAAACAGTGCTCTCCCGGAGGGGGCGAGGGTGGGGCTGCGATCTCCCGGGCTGCGGTGGGGGCGCCTGGGACGACGGCCCAGGCTGGGGGTCGTCCGAGGCTCGGGTCGCCCCGAGGTGCCCTTGGGATCTGCGCAGTTGGCGGATGGAGAGCTCGGAAGCTCTCAGATGACTGAGCAGCTTTCACGCCGATCAGGCCCCCTGGAAGGAGAGACTTGGGGCCTCGAACCCCAAAAGATTATCAAGTGGGGGGGGCTTCTTCACCTGGGCTCCTGCATAAAGCCCCGCCGCGCGCCACCCTCAGAAATGTCCTAGTCGCGCGTGCATGTGGGGCAGGCGTGCCTTCCGGGGGCGGGGGGCTTCGAAGAGAAAGGTCCCTGCTCCCAGGGGACTTGGGGAGCGAGGATTCATCCCACTGCTCACTCCCAGCAGCGGGGACCGATTGCTGTCAAGTGAATGGTGCCCTTGAGACTCCCTCCAGCCCTCCCAAAGAATCGATCGAGTTTACATATGTTTTCGGTTAAACAGTCATAGGGCCTGAATGATGGCTCCACTTTCCAGTGGAGGAAACTGAGGCCCAGAAAAGTTAAGCTTGCAGACCCACACAATTTACAAGTAGCTGACCCAGAACCCCAGTGCCTTCCACCGCCCAAGTGTCTGATCATCTGGCGGCTCTGTGGCCCCGAGATTAAGGAAGATAATCCCTAAGAGTTCTCTTGATGTAGGGATGGGGGGAGGTGGGTGCCCTTTCAAAGATGCAGCCTCTAAGGTACCACCTTGATAATACCCCGCGAGAGCCTCTTCTGCCCTTAACCACCAGGTTTGACTGACCCAAGTGGGGATAAAGAATCTGCTGATTTAGAAGGCTGCCACCAAACGCAGGAGAATTGGAACAGAACTTTCTCTGCCGCTCTCTAGAACAGAATTGCCAGCCCTTTAGCACTTCCACGCCCTGCTGTGGTTTGATTTCTTGACTTCAGGATTCCGTCCGTCCTGCCTCCTTGGAGCACTGCCTGGCGCATGCAGAGATTGGGTCTTTGGTCATTTGACAACATCCTACAAGTAATGGAGGACACTCTGGGGTGCGGGGGTGGAGAGTGAGGGGAACGGTGTTCTTGAAAACGAGTCGGCAGCTGCCGCTTCTAAGACCACCAGGCTTGCCTCTTCCGAGTCCCACTCGCCCCACCTCCTCCGCCCACGTTCAGAAACCGTGCTGGCCACTCTGCAAATATAGATGCTTCTGGAATTAGGGCAGGTGCCCCCGAGGCGCCCTCGGCCATGCACACGGTCCCCTTCCAGCAGGACTCTTCTCTTTCTTTACTGTGTCTCGTAAGTATTTGCTGGGATCCCCCTCACAGGGACGGTGCTGACAAGGCAGGGAGAGTACCAGCCCCTGGGGTGGCGGGTATGCGGCTCACAAGACACAGACAGTCCACACAAACTTAGCGACCCACCTCAGGCCCGGCTGGCCTGGGCTGCCAGTGCTGCTGTGTCCGGGCGGTTCGTGGGGATGTGACTGTGGGGTCAGTTCCTGCTTCACCTTGTTTTTTCTTCAACTGCACAGTTAAAGGGAGAAGTGAATGTGTAACTCATGAAGCAATTCCCCTTTGACTGGCTTATTTTTCAAAACCATTTTTGTTTAGAGAGTAGTTCCCTCCCTCCCAGAAGCCAGCTGCTTCTGTGGGTCTGGTGATGGGGCGTGGGGCCTCGCCAAATGTTTCCTTACCGTGGGACCTTAGTAAAGCTCTTGCGGCCACTCCCCAGGGGACAGACATGTTTCCCAGCAAAGCTGTTGTCGGGGCAGATCCAGAGGGAAGTGCTCCAGGGGGACCGGGTAGTGCCCGCTGGTCTGCTGGCGGAGGCGTGTGGTAATTGACCACCGGCTAGAAGGATGGCAGGAGCCTGAGTCGTTCGGGAAGGAGGCAGACATTCTCCCCTGGCCGCTGCCAGTATTTCATAAACGGCAAGGGTTGCAAAACTCCGCTCTCCTTGCAGCTAATGCTAAAGCTGAATTTTCTTTAATTTGGTTGGCGGAAATCCCCCGCAATCATATCAGAAATGCTGCTGGTTTCAAGATGGAAAAAAAAATTAAAAACCCGGGAACCTCCCGCCCCGCTCTTTCTTTGCAGACAAAGACCGTGACTTTCTGTGGGTTGTACCAAAATATGGCCTGCTCTCCCGTCCCTGGGGGCCCGCACAGCCCCTGGGGCCCGAGGTCGGTGCAGTGAAAGTTCCAGCTGCTGTGGCCTGTGTGCGTGTGAGAAGTCCCTCCCCTCCGTCCCGGGAGTGATGACCCAGCTCCCTCAGATAAGGGTCGGGCTTCTCCTAGAAATGGGTGCTCCCCAAGGCCTCTTACTTTCTGGGCCAAGAGGGAGGGAGAGTGATGGTAGTAATGGGTGTGGCGTTTCTAAAGTGGTATTTCAGTTAGCCTCTGTTTCACTCACGTTGGGAGAAATGCGTTCCACTTGGAGAAAATGCCAGAAGAGTGGGGTGCGGTGCCGGGCGGGCGGGGGGGGGGTGTCGGTTCTGGAGGGGAGGAACAGGGGCAGAAAGGGAGCAGAGCTGCCTGGGCTGGATTTATGTCCTGGAATGATGCTGTATTTGTTTCCTGTGGCCGCTGTAACAAATCACCGCACACTTGGTGGCTTACAGCAGCAGAAATCTATTTTCTCACAGTTCTGGGGCTCAGAAGTTCAGAGTCAAGGTGTCCTCAAGGCCTTACTGCTTCCAGGGGCCAAGGGAAGAATCCTTCCTGCCTCTCCCAGCTCCTGGTGGCTCCGGGCTGTCCTTGGCTGGTGGCCATCGTCACTCCACTCTCTGCGCCCTCTTCACGGGGCCTTCTCCTCTGGGTCTGGGTCTGCTCTCTCTTAAAGGAGACTTGTCATTGGATTTGGGGCCCATCCTTAAGTGAATTACATTTGCAGAGACCCTTTCTCTGCATCATGTTTTTCCCCAATAATCCGCAGGTTCCGAGCATTGACACACGGACATATCTTTTTAGGGCCACCCTTCACCCTGCTGCAGATGGACAGGATCTTCTGGGAAGGTGCTGAACACAGTTATCCTTGCTCTGAACCAGATGGCCCTGCTTTCCCAGTCTCTCCCCTCCCTCGCTTTGTGAACTGGTCCAAGGGCAGCCCTAAGGGCAGCCCCAGGTCTTGAAGGAGCTACCTACAGACCAAGTTCTAAGTTCTCCATCTCCCTCTTGACCTTCCCTCTTTCTCTTCAAAAACAAGTTCTTTCTCTGCTCAGGGCCTCTCCCAGCCAGCACCTCCCACCCTCCATCTAGGGCCACACAGCCCCAGACATTTCAGGGTTTCCTCTGTTGAGCAGCCCCCAGGCACAGGGGTCCGTTTTGCTACTGGGTCTGGCCCCGGCTATGGGATGGGGGGGGCTGCTGCTGAAAGGGATCGGGAGCCCCCCCACCCAATTCCAGTCACTGGCGCTTGTAGGAGGTTAAGGGTGAGGATGAGGGGACGAGATCAGGGAGTCTTGCTCCAGGACTTCCTGGTCTCTTCCTCCCTCCCTGGGGCGCGACGGGAGCCTGAGTGCATTGCGACTCTTTGCTCTGGTTGTGAAATCTGGGAGAAGTATGTTCTTATCAACAGGGAGGCAAGATCATAGCCCTTCTCCTGAAACTTTGAAAAGTCACTTAAGTCTGGTGGGGTGGGGTCCAGACCGGGTGGAAGGATTGCTGCGTGGAAGAAAAAATCCTATCTTTGGAGCCAGGCTGGGTTTTAATCTCAACTTCTTTTTATCTGCTAAGTGACCTTCGGCAAATCACTTAACCCTTCTGAGCCTCAGAATCCCCAGTGGTAACGCTGGAATGACCATCAGTTTGTAAGATTTCATGTGCCGTCACGTGTGAAGGGCCAGGCACAGAGCCACACGGCAAAACTCACCATGCCTTGAAGGAGCTGGTATATAGTGGGTGGTTGCATAAGGATCATGATCCCACTAACACAGCATAGACACTGCCAATGTGAGTTACCTTTACCGTCTTGTGGGGTGGGGGTGTCCGTTTTTAATATAGTTGTACCTAGTAAGCATGTGTTTTTTTATATTATTTTTTTTAAGTGTAGTTATTTTTATCAACTTTGAGAGACAGGGAGAAAGAAGGCACGTGCACAAGGGGAGGGGCTCGGGGAGGGAGAGCGAGAGAATCCCAAGCCAGCTTTGCACCGTCAGCGCAGAGCTGGACGCGGGGCTCGAACCCACGAACTGTGAGATCGTGACCTGAGACGAAAGTCGGACGCTTAACCGACTGAGCCACCCAGGCGCCCCCGAATGCTCAATTATTCTAAAACAAAAAACAAAGAGTCGAATACTCAACTGACTGAGCCACCATATAAATTTTTTATATTTTATAGTAATATAAAGAATATTAATTTTTATGTTTCAATTGTAAATATACACAAGAAAACTTACGTTTTGACCACATATAACCCCGCAGCGTTTAGTGTGTTCATAGTGTTGTGCAAGCAGGATTGCCATTTCCAGAGCTTTCTCATCTTTGCAGAATTGAAACTCTGTCCCCATTAAGCAATAACGCCCCTTTCTTCCCTCCCCCACCCCCATCTGGCAACCGCCATTCTGCTTTCTGTCTCTATGAATGTGACCGCCTTCTGCACCTGATACGAGTGGAATCATACAATCTGTGTTCTTTTGTGACTGGCGCATGTCACTTAGCACAATGTCCTCAAGGTTCATCCATGTCTCCGCACATGTTGGAACTCCTTCCTCTTGAAGGTGGAAAAACGCTCCATTGTCTGTATGTCTGGGTCACAGGATGTTTATCCCTTCATCTGCCCGTGGATACCTGGGTGGCTTCTATCCTTTGACTCCTGCAAACATGGGTCTACAGATATCTGTTCAGATCCTTGCTCTGAATTCTTCTGGGTGTGTGCCCAGCAGTGGAATTTGCTGGATCATGTGGTTCGTAATCCTGTGCTTAAGTTTTTGAGGAGCAAGCCATGTGTTTTTGTGGTTTGCTTTTTTCACTTAATGTGGGCTCATTGGCATTTTTCCACTTTGCTTTGTAACAAGCCATCCTTTTCAGTGGCCTGGTGAGCATCCTAAGGGGCACCATCATTTTCTCAAGAATCCTCCATTATGGGACATTTATGTTGCTTCCAGACACACACACACACACACACTCGAGTGCGTGCATGCCTCCGTTCCCATGCACACGGGACTCTCAAAATACCGCCATTGACATTTTCAGGTATGTGACTTTTCCCACTTTCAATAATTATTTTATTAAAGCCAGCGAACATTTGCATGGTTCTTCCTGAGAAATGGTTTTCCGAGAAAGACTGGATCAGTTTATCCTATGATACATGATAGTTTCACAGCTCGTTCACTAGTATTGAATCATACTGGGAAAAGATGTTTTACTCATAGATAACATGTTTCTTTTATTGCTAATGAGGTTAGATCGCTTCCTTTTGGGCCCTAGGTGTGTGTATAACATGACATTGGCTACAGCGGAATGCGCGGTTAAACCCTTGAACTCGGGAACTGGATGAATTCAGATTCAAAACCTTAGCTTCCCCACTTCCCGGCTGTGTGACCTTGAGTTGATTACTTAGCTTCTCTGATCCTCCGTTTCCTCTTCTGTGAAATGAAGCTAACTTGACATATTTGTAGGGATGTGTCAAGGATTCAATGAGATAGATTAGATAATGAACATTACAGAGCACATAGCTGATATTCAGTTAAGTAGTAGCGGTTACTGCTTTCAGCGTTATTCTAATTTAACAAGTCTTCATTCCCCCTCAATATTCCTCTTGTTTCAACAAAGGGAGACAGTGTACACTTACGCCCAAGGGATTTAGGTCATAAGCACAGGGATCGGTTTTCTGCTACAAACCTAGACGGGCCTAGAAGGAAGCTGAGCTGACCACTGTCCTCTTGATGAAGTGGACAATGTCCTCGGCTGTCTGGTTGGATTTGGACATGAGCCTCCCTAATGCAAGCAGGTGACTGCGTGTCGGGTGTGTCCTCCCTGGCCGGCAGCCAGCTGCCCAGAACCAGGACACCCCCACGGGGCTGTTTCTCCAGGACCCTGTCCCCCTGTGGTCCTGGAAATGGTACATAAAGACTTGCTAATGGTTGAGCCCAGAGTTCATCTCGGTGGCTGACCAGCTGTTGACGTCCAGATGCGTCTTCAAACAGTTTAGGAAACTGAGGCAGGTGTTTCAAGGGCAGGACTCCTGGGTTTGGCACTATCATGGGTTGCTGCCCATGGAGCCCCCTTTCGCAGCCCCCCCGGAGGGCGCGGGAGCCACCCTCCTCCAGGACGGACCTCAGGTAGCCCCAGATGAGGGCGGGTGTCAGCAGGCACACATGCTTACACATGCGTGTGCCTCTGCTGCCGACCTGGGTCTGAGGAGGAAGTTAATGAAACCGAGATCTGGGTCTCAAATAACCTCTTCTTGAGAAGTTTCTTTTCGGGGGAAAAACACCCAAAACCCTCAACTTCCCCGCCCTCACCAGTCTCTATGTTCAGAGCCAATGAATGGACAAGCAAGGCCACACCGCCTGTTTCTGGTGCCTTTTGGCACCAGCCAGATCACCGAGTTCTGAATCTTTGTTCCTTCCCTGTTGTGTGATGCGGTGAATATCTGAATAACACAGCTCATCTTCTGTCATTTGGAAACCAGCCATGAATTGTGGTCCTTTTTTAAATTAAGTGCAGCAGCTCTTCAAATATGTGGTAGGTTTTTTTTTTTTTTAACGTTTATTTATTTACGGGGCAGGGAGGGGCAGAGAGATTGGAAGAGAGAGAATCCCAAGCAGGTTCTACATCATCAGCGCAGAACCCCTGCGGGGCTCGAACTCATGAACTGTGAGATCATGAGCTGAGACAAAATCAAGAGTCGGACGCCCAACTGACTGAGCCACCTGGGCGCCCCTGCAGTAGTTTCTTAAGACGTGTGTGGCTTCCTATTTCTAGGGGGAAACACAGTGCAAGGGACAGTGTTTCATGCTTGGGTAGAAAGGAACTTAATGTTAGTGTCAAAAGTCATAACTGTAGGCGACAGTCCAGGTCCTGGCTTTGAGTCTTGATGCGTGGATGACTTTGCAGGTTACTTTCCCTCTCTGACCCTCCAGGTTTTCTTCTGAAAATTGGGGACAAGTACCTCTTTTCTGGGTTGTCGTGAAGATTAGAAATAAGGAAATACCTGTAACAAGTAACGGGCTCTCCAAAAATTGCAATTTTTGTCGTCGGATGAATGATTCTTTGCAGCCTATGTTCTGGGCCTGAGTGGATTTTAAATGACAGGCGCCTCTGTCGCGGACTGTGAAAGTTTGCTCGTGCGGTAAAGTCTCTCCACCCATTATATTATTTGCCCCCCCCCACCAGGACTGACCCATAGGAATGCATAGAGCATGTGGCACTAAATAACACCATTTTATTTACTTATTTATTTCAAAGTTTATTTATTTTGAGAGTGAGAGGGAGAAAGTGCATGCACGCACATGCATGCACACTCACGCTTGCACACACAAGTGGGGGAGGGGTGGAGAGAGAGGGAGAATCCCAAGCAGGCTCTGCACCTGATGGTGCAGAGAGCTCTGCACAGAGCCCAACGCAGGGCTCGATCCCATGAACTGTGAGATGATGACCTGCAGTCATGACCTGATGTCAAGAGTTGGACCCAACTGACTGAGCCACCCAGGCACCCCAATACCACCATTTTTTAAAAATATTAAAAAAAAATAAAAATATTTTTATTTATTTCTAGGAGAGAGAGAGAGAGAGAGAGAGACAGCGTAAGCAAGGGAGGGTCAGAGAGAGGGGGCGACACAGACTCTGAAACAGACTCCAGGCTCTGAGCTGGCAGTCAGCACAGAGCCCGACGCGGGGCTCGAACCTACGAACCACGAGATCATGACCTAAGCGAAAGTCGGATGCTTAACCGACTAAGCCACCCAGGCGCCCCAATACCACCATTTTATAGGTAAGGGTTGGGATGCTTTGTCCTTTGAGATCAGCCTGCTCCTCTGAGATGTGTCAAAGCCCAAAGGGTTTTTTTTTTTCCAGCTTCTTCTAACCCGTTAGGGTCTAAAGGAGCTTTGGGGGGACAAGACCTGAGGGTTAAGTGGGTGAGATCTTTCCGGACTATTTCTTCCTTCCGGCGGGGAGCAGGGGTTGCAGGAGTGGTCCCTGGACTAGCCCACCTGACCTGGATTGGCGGACGAGAGCAGCCTGCTAGTAAGGTCGGTCTGCCATCCAGTGACCGTGGCTATGGCAGGGGACTGTTGGCTCTGTCATCTGTGAGTGGCAGCAGCGGGATGGGGGCTACCGAGTGGGCAAGCTGCCCTGGGTGCCGCCATCCCAGGAGCTCAGATGCTGCAGGTTTGTGGGAAAGTGGTTGGGCGATGGTCGGGCGGCTGGCAATGACCTTGACCCTCAGGGACCAAGCTTCTCCAGCTAGAGGGGATGGGATGTGCCGCCCTGGCCTGCTGCAGCCCACTCCAGCCATGACCTCTCTTTGAAGCTTTGCTAGAGCTGTGTTTTATTTTTAACACGAATGTTAATTTTACATTCTATTCCATGAGAATCCCGTGTTTGTTTTGACGTGAGGAATATTTCCCCTAAACATGGAGTCAGATGGACGTTCTGGGAAGACGTTTGTGTTTCTCCTGTGGCTTCTGCTGCTCCCAGGACAGTGTCTCCCACGTAGTTTAAAAGCGTGGATTAGGGCAAAATGGCGCGAAAGATGATTGGCCGCAATCGCGGACAAGAAATGCACAGTTTAATAGGAGTCCTTTTCTCCTATGTGATTCGTTGGTTGAGTGGCTGAAACTCTGGCTTATGTAGAGAGTATTAAAATGCTACCCTTCAGGGACGCCTGGGGGCCTCGGTCGGTTAAGCGTCCGACTTCTGCTCAGGTCATAATCTCACGGTTCATGGGTTCGAGCCCCGCGTCCGGCTCTGTGCTGACAGCTCAGAGTCTGGAGCCTGCTTCAAATTCTGTGTCTCCCTCTCTCTCTGCCTGCTCGCGGTCTGTCTCTGTGTCAAAAATAAACATTAAAAAATTTTTAAAAATAAAATGCTACCCTTCAAGGGCGCCTGCTTGGCTCAGTTGGTTAAGCATCCAACTTTAGCTCAGGTCACAATCTCACGGTTTGTGAGTTCGTGCCCCGTGTCTGGGTCTCTGCTGTCAGCGCAGAGTCCGCTTTGGAACTTCTATCCCCCTCTCTCTCTGCCCCTCTCCCACTCACACTCACTTTCTGTCTCAAAATAAGTAAGTAACAAAAAAAAAAAAAAAAAATGCTACCCTTGAAATCCAGACATTTTCATTTAAGACATGTATATGTACATGGGTTCATGGATGTACTAATGCAAGGCCCAGGGCTTCATTCTGAGCAGGCCCGTCCTTCCTGCAGAGGACCCACCGTAGGGGACGGTCCCTGTAAACTTTTATCAGTTATCAAACTTTTTTCTGCCTTGGCCATTCTAATGAGGTGGGAGGTTTGTTTTAGTGGCTCCTCATTGGGTTTCTAAAAGGTTCTGCTTCATTGTCAAGGAAAGAGCTCTATCTTTATACACCCATATTTCACCTGCTTCTTTTCTTTTCTTTTCTTTTTTTTTAATGTTTTATTTACTTCTAGGAGAGATAGAGAGACAGCGTGAGCAGGGGAGGGTCAGAGAGAGAATCCCAAGCAGGCTTCTGTCTGCATGGAACCCCATTCGTGCGGGGCTCGATCCCACAAATCGCGAGATCATGATCTGAGCCGAGATCTGGAGTCGGACACTTAACCAACTGAGCTGCCCAGGCACCCCTACGAATTTATTCTTATAAGTACTATTGTGATCTCTGCTATATAGATGGGGAAACTGAGTCACGGAAAGGCTTAGTGGCTTACTTAGGTATTGCCCAGCTAGGAAGTGGCAGGACCTGTTCCCAACCCCAGTACTGTGTTGTCTCCAAATGTGGCTGCGTTTGGGAGGGAGCACTTGGCTGGGGCCGGGGGTCTGGACCCCAGGCAGGAGGAGGGGCCGGGCCTCTGGGAGCCAGTGGCCTCGCAGAGGGGTTTCCCAGCCCATTCTCACCCTTCCCCTCCGCCCCCAGGACTCAGCTGGGCCCGGGCAGCCTTCCCTATTCCTGCTGGTTCTTCGTGTCTGGCGGAGTTGGCATCCTGGGCTCTGGGCCTCTACAGGCAGAGAGGCCACGAGAATGCAGCTTCTGTGCCCAGCCCCGCCCCCGCCTGCCCAGTGGTGTCCCTTCTGCCCCTCGGTCCCGAGGAAGCAGGGCCTGGCGTCCGAAATCTCCATCGCTTCCTCGCCCAACTCTTGAACGTTTTGCGGGAAGCCCGGAAGCCCACGTGAGAGTCCCTCAAGCAGGCGCGTGACACAGTCGGGGCAGCAGGACTCTGGTGTCTTTTTTTTTAAATGTTTTATTTATTTCTACGAGAGAGAGAGACAGCGTGAGCAGGGGAGGGTCAGAGAGAGAGGGAGTCACAGACTCTGAAACAGGCTCCAGGCTCTGAGCTGGCAGTCAGCACAGAGCCCGACGCGGGGCTCGAACCCACGAACCGTGAGATCATGACCTAAGCGAAAGTCGGACGCTTAACCGACTAAGCCACCCAGGCGCCCCTCGGGTGTCTTTTCAACCGATGGCCCAACTCCAGCTCCTTCTCGCTGACCCAGGAGAGGTGGCGCATCGCCGCGGTTAAGAGGCCTCCTGAGTCACCCCGGATCCAGATCCGCCTCCCCCATTTGTTAGCGGGGCAGCTGCAGCCTGCGTGAGCCCCGCTTTCCTCTTGTACGAAACACACGGGCCGCCTTAGGGGCTCGGCGGGGCAGTGGAAGGGAGAACAGACATCAGGCGCCTACGGTTGCTGGCGGATGGCAGGTGCCCAGGGACGGGCGCTGCTGACAAACGATGCAAGGCTGTTGCTCTGGACAGAGTCCAGACTTACCGCAGACGCTCCCGCGGGCAGAAGTGGCCCGGAGCCCTGCTCTGGGAGGGGCGCTTGCCAAGGAGAGACTGACCAGACGAAGGATGATGGGAGGTGTTCAGAGGCACCATGTGTCATCCTCAACACTCTGCGGATTGGGGGGCTCGTGAGAACAGGGGACACGTAAGCCCGTGGCCAGGTGGGGAACGGGAGTGGTGAGTGCCCGGGCGGGCAGCCGGCTACACAGCAGACGCCAGGGGAATGGGGCAGGCTGCCACTGAGCTTGAGACCCTCGAGAAGGGGGCCCATCTCCATGGCCACCGTGTGTGTGTGTGTGTGTGTGTGTGTGTGACCAGGTTAGGTCAGGACAGAAAAGGGAAGTCGAATTTTCAGTTTTAAAAGATTGATTGATTTTAATGTTTATTTTTGAGAGAGAGAGAGAGAGAGAGCGAGAGACAGCAAGCATGAGTGGGGGAGGGGCAGAGATGGAGGGAGACCCAGAATCAGAAGCAGGCTCCTGGCTCTGAGCTGTCAGCACAGATCCTGACTCAGGGCTCAAACCCACGAGCCAGGAGATCATGACCTGAGCTGAAGTTGGACGCTTAACTGTCTGAGCCACCCAGACGCCCCAAAGATATATTTTTAATGTTTATTTTTGACAGAGAGAGAGAGAGAGCACGAGCAGGGGAGGGATGGAGAGAGAGGGGCAGAGGAACCGAAGCAGGCTCTGCTCTGACAGCAGCCAGCCCAATGTGGGGCTCGAACTCACAAACTGCGAGATCGTGATCCGAGCAGAAGTTGGAGGCTTAACTGACTGAGCCACCCAGGCACCCAGGTTTTAGTCGATATTAATTGGAATATTACATGGTGATCAAAAAATGAAATCTTGCCATTTACAACAATGTGGATGGAACTAGAGTGTCTTATGCACTAAGTGAATTAAGTCAGAGAAAGATAAATATCCTATGATTTCATTCATATGTGGAACTGAAGAAACAACACAGATGACCATAGGGGAAGGGAAGGAAAAATAAGATAAAAACAGAGAGGGAGTCAAACCATAAGAGATTCTTAAACACGGAGAACAAACTGAGGGTTTGCCGGAGGGAGGTGGTGGGGGATGGGCTAAAAGGAGAGCCTTGTTGGGACGAGCACTGGGTGTTGTAAGTAAGTGATGAATCACTGAATTCCACCCCTGAAACCGTTATACTATGTTAACTAACTCGGCTTTAAATTAAAGGAAAAAAATAGGAAGGAAAATAAATAAAAGGTATTAATTAATTATTTGGGGGTCTTGAAATTAGGCAAGTCTAGATCTTCTGGGTATTGTAGGCTGGGACCTTGCATATGGGTGTTTTTTCTTTAAATATGTGCTAGGTTTTAGAAATGTGTGTATGCATGTATGCTATATATATATATATATGTATATATATGTATTAACTTTTTAAATGTTTATTCATTTTTGAGAGAGAGAGACAGAGCAGGAGCAGGGGAGGGTCAGAGAGAGAGGGAGACACAGAAGCAAAGCAGGCTCCAGGCTCTGAGCTGTCAGCACAGAGCCCCACGCGGGGCTCGAATTCACAAACCGTGAGGTCATGACCTGAAGTCAGAAGCTTAACTGACTGAGTCACCCAGGTGACCCTATATACTTTTTAATTGTATAGAATCGATACAGCTAGTTATGAAATGTTTGTAAGGTCCAGATCTGCCAAAGGAAGGAAAAAAAAATCCATCATCTACCTATTCTAGAAGCTCCCATCACCTGGGGGCTCCTCATCTTTCTCAGATTTTATTTATTTATTTTTTTAAATTTCTTTTTTTTTATTTTTAACATTTATTTATTTTTGAGACAGAGAGAGACAGAGCATGAGCTGGGGACGGGCAGAGAGAGAGGGAGACACAGAATCTGAAACAGGCTCCATGCTCTGAGCTAGCTGTCAGCACAGAGCCTGATGCGGGGCTCGAACCCATGGACCACGAGATCATGACCTGAGCCGAAGTCGGACGCTTAACCGACTGAGCCACCCAGGTGCCCCATCTTTCTCAGATTTTAAATCCTTTTGAAAATCTGCTGAAAGATCATGGACCACTCCCCCAGAAACAGGCTCGTACAGGATAAGGTCACAGGGCTCCTGGGTGCCCCCAAGTTCATCCTAGATTCATTAGGGTGTACCAAAGGACTGTTTGGGTCCAAGTGCTGGCTTCTCTGCATTATGGGATGCTGACCTCAAAACCAATGTCAAAGGCCAGAGAAGGTCAGAAGATGCCAGCTACCCCTGTGGTCTTTGTGAGACGTGCTTGTCCGACAGCTTGTTCTAAGTCTGCTTTGAGGCTGCTTCTGTTTTCAGTCTTGAACACCTCTTAGGCACCGCGTTCAAGTTTACTGTGATCTTTAAATCCTTTCTTTTGTCTTAATTTCATGGCTCCTTCTGCGGGGGCTTTCAGCAAGGATCGACCTCCCTGGACCATTTGGTGATTCTGTCCTGTAGGGTCGGCTCCTTTATGGGGCCAGCTGAACTCTGGGACAGTTGCAGCCTGTGGTTCTGGGGCCCCCCTTCTGGGTGAAGGGGCTTGGCTTGGGCAGGTGGAAGGGTCTCTGTGGCCTGCGTGCACATCACTGGCAGGTAGTATCATCTCCAGAGGATGGGAGTGCGGGGTCGCGTCCAGGCTCGGCATGTGGGGCTGCGGGCAGCTGGAGACCAGGCAGGGTCTCCCTGTAAGAGCTGCAGGCAAAGCTCCTCTTGCCAAGTCGATGGGGGGGGAGGGGGAGAGTGGGCGGAGCTGGCCCTCTGCGTCCCACACCATGACGCCTTGGCATGGGTCAGCCACCTTTAGACCTTAGCACCCTGGTCTCTGCCCCCCGCATGGGGAGAGGCTCCAATGCAAGTTTCCCCAGCCTTGCTGGTGGCCAGCCTCCCTGGGCACCACTCCCTATCGGGACCGTGACCTTGCCTGAGCTCCTTCCTCTCTCCATAAAACAATCTCTATATTTCACTTCATGTGCACATTTCCGTGGTCTTCATACATCCCCAGAGTTACACGACTGTCAATATAATTGATTCTAGAACATCGCCATCATTCCAGAAAGAAACCTCTTCACTCCCATTCCTCCTCACTCTCCCGGCCCTTGGCGACCACGGGTCTATTTACTGTGTCTATGGACTTGCCTGTTCTGGACATTTCATGTAAATGAAATCATACAGGATGTGGTCTTTTGTGGCCGGTTTCTTTCACTCAGCCTGTTGCCTCTTCTTCAGAAACATGTCTGACTCATACAGTTACAGTAGAGGGGTTGTTTGTACTGATCGTTTACTCGGCCGTGAGCGTTGAGGGAGCCTGTGTTGTACTAAGCCTGGAGCAGGTGCTGGGCCACCCGGCAAGGAGCATAGTCACCACGGATGGTTTAGGAGTCATCTGTTGCCGTGTGACAAATCACCCCAAAACCTAGTGGCTTAAACAACAAACGCGAATTATCATCTCGCAGTTTCCATGGGGTCCAGAATCTGGAACCAGCTGGGGTTGAAGGTGTCCGAAGCTGGTCTGTCGGCAGGCCTCAGTGACTCGCCTGCTGATAGCCAGATATCTCCACCCTCAGCCCCACCCCCAGCCCCACCCCCACACGGGCTTCTTCACCAGCAGCTTGAGTGTCCTCACAATATGGCAGCCGGCTTATCTCATAGACATGAGACAAAGAGCACAAGACCGAAGCCCCACAGTTTCTGTGAACCTAACTTTGAAGGTGACCTGTCATCACTCTGCTATATTCTTGTGGTCACATAGACCAATGCTGCTATAATATGGGGGTGGGGGGCTGCAAAGAGGTCTGACTACCAGGAGGGGTAAGTAAGTGGATATGGTTTTATACAGAGAATGGCCCTTGGTGATAGCTGGCGCCCAGCCAATTGTTCATGAAGGACCCACAGGGCTGCCTCTGAATGAGCCTTGGGTCGACTGCGGGTTGTCTGGGCTCCAAGCTCCGTTTAGGCCTCTTCCGTCTTGCCTTGTATTTGTAACCGGGGAGTTGAGCATGTGATTCTATTCATTGCATTTGGTGCCGCCCGATTTACCCACTTCCCATAGAATCATTTTTTACAGATGAGTTCTCCACGTGTCTGTGAATTCTACTTGCATTTCTATCAAATCGACCAACCAGGTTTTGGGTTTCCTATCGCGGTGTGGTCTGTCGCTTCCCGGCAGGGCCCTGGGTCACACCGTGGAGCGGAAGCCACTAGAGACCGTGTCTTTTCCCAGAGGCCGTCTAGGGGGCAGAATCAGGGCTTGTTAAACGGGGCACGTATCACCTGGGTGGCTTAGTCGGTTAAGCGTCCGACTTTCGCTTAGGTCATGATCTCGCGGTTCGTGGGTTCGAGCCCCGCGTCGGGCTCTGTGCTGACTGCCAGCTCAGAGCCTGGAGCCTGTTTCAGAAATAAAAAAAAAAACAAAAACATTAAACGGGGCATGTATCACGCATTAAAAAACCGAGCCTCCTTACCCTAAGGAGTCGGGTGATTTGTTGTGAGGACTTTCCGGTGGTGGTTAACGGCGGGTCTGATCCATAGTTCTGTCACTTCTTGTGTAGCTTTGAGGAGGCCTTGGCCCTTAGTGTGTTCATGGGGAGAATGATAACTGTCTCGTGGGGTCGTTCTGAGTATTTAAGGAGATAATCCAAGTTCCTCGTTTCTGCTGCTGCCCAAGAAACCACACCAAACTCAGGGGTACAGAGCCGCAATTTTTGTTATGCTCGCCTGTTCCGTGGGTCAGAAACTCAGGCAGGGCTCAGAAGGACGGCTGGGCCCCGCTCCGGCGTGCCCAGGGTCAGCCGGGGAGACGATCCAACTTGAACAGCTTGGGAGCTGGAAGCCTCTGGCAGTTTCTTCACTCCTGTCTAGTCGCTTGGTTGGGGATGACCCAAAGTTTGGGCTCAGATGGGGCTGTCCACCTGAGTGCCCACACCTGGAACTCTTTCTGCCGTGGCCTTCGTGGGGGGATGGCAAGGTGGGGCAGCCACGCTGCCTTCCTGATGCTCAGAGCTCCGAGAGCAAGTGCTGGTTCACAGCCAAGGCGGACGTCATGTGGCCTTTTACGACCTAACCTCTCAAGTCACTTAGCATCACTCAGTCTATACTCTTTTGGTTAAAGAAGTCACAAGCCCACCCAGATTTCAGAGCAGGGGACAGAGAGGCTGCCTCTCAATGGGAGGAGTGTTCAAGAATTTGCTTCCTTCAATCTTCCACAGTAAACTGGCCATATTGTTGTTAGCTTTTTTACAGTGTTTGTTTTTTAGATGTTTGTTTTTAAATGTTTATTTATTTTTGAGAGAGAGAGAGACAGAGTAAGAGCAGGGGAGGGGCCGAGAGAGAGGGAGACACAGAATCTGAAGCAGGCTCCAGGCTCTGAGCTGTCAGCACAGGGCCTGACCTGGGGCTTGAACCCATGAATGGTGAGATCATGACCTGAGCCGAAGTCAGATGCTTAACCGGGTGCCCCACCAATTTTTTTTTTTTAACATTTTATTTTATTTTTGAGAGACAGAGAGTGACCGATCATGAGCAGGGGAGGGGCAGAGAGAAAGGGACACACAGAATCAGTAGCAGGCTCAGGCTCTGAGCTGTTAGCACAGAGCCCAATGCGGGGTTCGAATTCACGAATCGTGAGATCATGACCTGAGCCGAAGTTGGATGCTCAACCGACTGAGCCACCCAGGCGCCCTGATTTTTTTTTTAAGTTTATTTATTTATGTTTTGAGAGACAGAGACAGTGCAAGCTGGGGAGGAGCAGAGAGAAAGAGAGAATCCCAAGCAGGCTCCATACTGTCAGCAGAGTCTGATCAGGGGCTTGAACCCACAAAGCCCTGAGATCATGATCTGAGCTGAAACCAAGACTCCGACATTAACAAACTGAGCCACTCTAGTGCCTCTTCTCTTCTCTTTTTTTTTTTAAATTTTATTTTAGGTGGAGCAAGAGAGAGCGAGCAGTAGGGAGGGACAGAGGAAGAGAGAGACCCCATGCCCAGCTCAGAGCCGGAGACGGGGCTTGATCCCATGACCCTGGGATCACGACCTGAGCTGAAATCAAGAGTTGGATGCTAAACCGACTGGGCCTCCTGGGCACCCTCACGTTTTTAGTTTTGTATCTCTGGTGCTGATGTTTAGCACCTTGGGACTGACCGCGGTGGATCTAACCCAGTGGCTGGGACAAGCCTCCCCCCCCCCCCCCCCCCCCCCCCCCCCCCCCGCCTTCTCCCGGTCTGAACTGAGCCATCTTCAAGGTGCATCTGTGATTAGGTTTATTTTGATGCTGCCAAATTCGTTTTTCTACCTTCTTCAAATGGGAGCCCGACTTTAAAAAAATTTCCTAGCCCTTCCTTTGATTTTCATGCCCTCAGTGGCTTCTCAGACACATTTAGAAACTTCACGTGGAGCGGCTAGAAGGTCAGTTGCGTGAGTCCCCAGGGCGTATCTTTCATGCGCCTTGATGTGTGACTCACACAACGAACTGCCCTTCATCCCCTTACCCGAATTTCTCCCAATATGGATTCACAGTTGATCTTTTCCACAAACAAGGAATAGCTTTTCTTCTCTAAAAGATACAAAGAGGTCTAAGACCCGGTGTGCTCCCACGAGGATCACGTTCCGGAACTGGAAACCTCAGACTCCGGGAAACGGTGGCGGTGGCGGATTGTGGCATCTCACCGGATTGCCGGCCGCGAGGTCCCCGGCCAGCAGCCCCCCTCCACATGCTTGCTGCCCCACTGACCGCTGCCTCCCCTGCCTGGCGAGGTGGGCACTGGGTGCCGGCACCCACTTTTACAGATGAGGAGACCGCCCTGGAGGGGTCCGGAAACTCCTCCAAACCCACATCTGACGCCTCGGACTCCGGTTCCTGCGTTTTGCCAAACAGGAGAGTCTCTGACAACCAGGAGTGCTTTTGGTATACGCTTGAGTGAGGACTGCAAACAGGAGCACAGTTTTTTCCCCTCTGCTTTCCTCCCCCCCCCCCGCCCCCCCCAAGGTCACAAACTCAGAAAGTGTCAATTAAGGCAGACTTTTGGTTCCAGCTTGGGGAATTGGCCAGAGGAAAAAAAAAAAAGCTCCAGATTCTAATTAACTTTGCTTTTTAACTACAGATGAGCCACTTTTTGAATTAAGTGGCGGCGAGAGTCTCAGAGATTAATGGAAATATGTGAAGATGACAGAAGGAGCAGGGCCAGCCGCCCCTGTAATTAGGCTTCCTGATCTGTGTGCCTGGAGACTAAAAAGATCAAGGGAACAAAAAGCCATGGGGGGATTATGTGAACAACTAAGGAAACTGTCTCTCCCCTTCCACGTGGATTATTTTCCAGAGCCCTTCTGTTTTTCCTAAAAGAATTAAAACAAACATTTAGCTGGGTTTTTTTTTTTTCTTGTTAGTTGCATCTTATGTTTTCTGACCGTAACATTCCTATTCTCGTCTCTATTTGGCATCTTATCTGATTACACCTAAAAATGCTGTAGGGCAGGAAAAATAAATTCTCCTCTAGCCTTCTAGGTTCTTGGCTGGGAACCCCCACCCCCACCCCCACCCCATGATCAAAAGAGAAAAACAAATGTAATTACTAAAGTGTAGGAGCCCCTAGAAGATAGATTCTAAGAAGTCACCAGAGTAGAAGGTCTTCTCCTCTTAGACAAAGAAACAATAAATGGATGAAAGACAGACAAGACAAAGGGGTTGGGTGGGGGAAGTAAAACAGTGGAGAAGTAACGAGGTTTATTTATATGGCCTTCTTGGCCCTAAATTCCCAGTGTGTGGTGATAAGGGTGCCTTCTCCCCTTCCAGTGCAGGGAAGGGTATCTTTCAAATGTGATATTCATCTCCTGCTTCCCCTGGGACAAAGGAGGTTCAGAGTGTCCATTCATTCACTGCTGTTTCTCAAATACCCTTAACTCAAAATAATCAGGGGCGCCTGGGTGGCTCAGTCGGTTAGACGTCCCACATCGGCTCAGGTCATGATCTCACAGTTTGTGGGTTCGAGCCCGCGTTGGGCCCTGCACTGAGAGCTGAGAGCCTGGAGCCTGCTTCAGATTCTGTCTCCCTCTCTCTCTGCCCCTCCCTGGCTCTCCCTCTCTCTCTCAAAAATAAACATTAAAACTTTTTTTAATTCATAATAATCAGTATGCCAAAGTGGCATGTTTTGGGGGGACATATGCTAACCCCCTACAGTGCTGAGTGCCAGACTTGAATAGGAAGAGCCCACCAGGGTCCCAGGAAGGTTGGTGGTTGGGGTGTTGGGGGGCAGCTGGGAGAAGCCGGGATATTTTATCAGTTGGGATACTTGGAAGTGTCAGGAGAGAGGATGAAGAGTGACTCATGGGGCAAATAAGCTTCCCTCTTACGGAGCCTGTTGAGCGGAGCGAGGTTCTCAAGGGCGGGAACGGAAGTTCATCTAGGTTCCTGCCTTGGGAACTTATAAAGAGGATTCCATCCTTTACGTCGCAGCAAGTAGAAGGGCGGGAGTCTAATTTCTCTATTTACTCTATTTCTCTATTTCCTTAGAGTGGTGAAACTAATTTATTTATTCATTATTAAAAAATTTTTTTTTTAAATTTATTTTATTTAAAAATTTTTTTTAATGTTTTTTAAAATTTATTTCTGAGAGAGAGAGAGCGAGAGACAGTGTGAGCAGGGGACGGTCAGAGAGAGAGGGAGATACAGAATCTGAAGCAGGCTCCAGGCTCTGAGCTAGCTGTCAGCACAGAGCCTGACGCGGGGCTCGAACCCACAAATGGTGTGATCATGACCTGAGCCAAAGTCGGACGCTTAACCGACTAAGCCACCCAGGCGCCCCTCACTAATTTCTTTATACCCTTGTCTGGATTTCAGAAGCGACCTAACATACTTCAGCCCTGAACGAGGAATCAGGACACTTTAGGTTTTCTTTCCCCTCTGCCACTGATTATGTGACGTTGAGCAAGCCACTCCATCTCTTTGCATGTTTCCCGTCTGTGCGAGCAAACACTGAGCAATTCCTGTACACACCAGGCACCGTGCTAAAGGCTTATCTTGTATCTTTCTGTATTAATTCACTTCATTCTCTCCCAAACACATTCTTCTGTTCTGTATCTTTCTGGATTTGTTAGTGCGGTTCTGGTGCATCTTGTAATACGTGCAGGATAGGTTTTTGTTGCTTTTGCTGTCTCAAAGAATGCTGGGTTTTCTCTGGCTCCAGAGGAACCAGTCCCCGATGCCCCCAATTTGAAACCCAAGCTGTGCCATTCCATTGCTGATATGAACCTTGTCTTTGCATGCTGGAAAGAAAGGGAGGTCTGCAGGACTCGGCCCCTAGGGAGAAGGGCACCCACCCTGAGGGTGGGGGAGTGGAACCGGGGAGGCCTGTCTGCTCTTGGGAAATCTCTGGCAGCTTGTCCCCCTGGAGCCATTATCCTTTCCTGGTTGGGGCTTGTTGGGGACACTACTTACTCCCAGCCAGGATGGCTGTCAGAGAACTCTCAGATCAGTCAGCCCATCCAAGGACAGGCTGTGACTTCAGGCGCTTCTCATTCTGGTACTCCACCCCCCCCCCCCCGNCCCCCCCCCCCCCCCCCCCCGCCGTCCCCGCACCGCACCGCACCCCGAAGCCCTTCCCCCCACCCCCCGCCAGGAGTCAAGGGCGGCCCAGCAGGAGGCCTGCCCTCCTCCACCCAGACCTCCTTCGGACTGTCTCCCGCTGCTCCGCTCCCCTTCCCGGGCTGGGGGTGGGAGGAGGGAAGGGCAAAGTGGAAGAAGCCAGCGGGCAGAGAGCTCGGGCGGACCGGGAGGCGGGCCGGGCGGTCCCCATCCAGTGGCCCAGGCTCCGCCTCCCCAGACCTGATCTGCTAAGTGCACACACAACCAGCGCGTGGGTGGCCGGGTGAGGTTCGCTGTGTGAATGTGCACGATGGGTGTGAGTGTGTCTGTGGTCTCGGTGTCCGCAGCGTGTGTCAGCTTGCATTATTGCGTGTGTGAGCGTGTGTGCTTGTGAAAGTGCATCTGTGTGTGTCTTTGATCTCTGTGCCTGAGTGCGTGTGAGGGAGTGTGTGACTGACTGTGTGTCAGTTTACATAATTGTGTCTGAGTGTCTATGTGAATGACGTGTATGGGAGTGTTTGTGAGTGTGACTGTGACATCCGGGGCTGGGATGCGGAAGGGGGTTGCCTCCTCCGGCCCTGAGATGCTGGGGACAGGGACACAAAGGTCACCGAGGGTGGCGGGGACCCTCCCCCCCAACTCGACCGCCCGGCCCTCTCATCCCGGGTGTCTTCAGGATTCCAGGAGCTTAGGGCCCCTTTTCTCCTTTCCATCCTAGCGCGCACTCGGCGACGCTGGGGGCTCGGCTGGAACGCTCTCCGCAGGGGGAGACGCCCACCAAAGAGTGGTCCTCAAACCCCTTTCATCCCCCAGGCCCTCCGCGCCGGCTGGGACACCCCTGGGTGATTCTGAGCCTCACACTCCCCTCCTTCTCTTGCGCTCCACGGTGGCAAAGCGTGAAGTCTAGTGTGGACCCAAAAGCACACTCAGGGACATGGAACCTTGCAGGGCAGAAGCAGAGCAGCCCGGTACCAAGCCGAGCTGGTTCCGAAGCTCGCTCTGCCGCCGCGTGGGGACGCGTGTGCACGCGAGGGTCAGCTCCTTACCCTCGGTGCTTCGGTTTTCTCATTCACACCCCGAGGGGAAACAGCACCCAGCTCGCAGGGCGACGCGCGGATAAGCCGGCGCCCCGGTGTGAGGTGAAAGGGGCGGTTACCGCGTTACTGCACGAACGCCCTGCCAGCGCGCACGCAGTTCATTGTAATGAATGGATGTGCTACGGAAGGCCCCTGGCCAACCGCGTTAGCTCCGGAATCCGACCCGTAAGGGGAGCCCCGATGGAAAGGAAGGGCCGGCGGCTGGGGAACCGCCTGCACACTGGGTGGGAGCCCAGAGCCGGGGATGGCCCGTTACGCGGGTGACCCTGGCTCCCGATCTGTGACGGAGGCGCAGCGCCCCGCCCGTTCTGGTGACTCCCGGGGAATCCGGGAGCCGAGAGCGGTTTGGCGGACCACCAGCCGTCTCTCCCTTTGCAAATGGCACTTTCTGTCCTCTGGTTACCAGGCAGGAGCGGGGCCGGGGCCAGCGCGCGCACGCCGCGGGGGGCTCCCGGCTCCAGGTGCACACCCCACCCGCGGGGCGGGAGCAGCGGGGGGTCGGGGAGGAATTGCAGCGGCGGCCTCCGCGCTCTGCGCGGCCGCTTGCTCTCCGACACTCCGCCGGGCTGGGGCTGCGAGAATTTGCCGACGGTGCCCGCGGTGCGGCGGGCCCGGCCCCGCCCCCGCCCGGCGCCCCGCCCCCGGCCCCGCCCCCGGCGGCCCGCTGTCCGGGCCCCGCCCCGGGCCGCGCCCCTCCGCCGCTGCCCCGCTAGCCCGCTCCGCGCCGCGGGCCTGCCCTCAGGCCCCCGCGGGCTCGGCGCCGCCGCCGGGAGGCTCGAATAGCTCCGGGACCCGCCCGCCGCGTCCCCTGGGCAACCGTCTCCAGGGAGCCCGGGCCCCGCCCCCGGCACCCACACCCGGTACGGAGCCCACCTGTGCGGGCGTCTGCGGGGTCCCAGTGCCCCCCTGCGCTCACCCTGCCCCGCCCAGCGCCGGGCTTTGTCCGCCTGGGGCTCTGGGGGTCCTGGGGCGTGGGGGCGGGGGGAGGCGCGCGCGCCCCGGGGCGGACCGGACCCCGCTGGGGAGGCCGAGGCAGGGGGGCCGCGCTCGCGTTGTGATTCCCTGGTGCGGGCCGGTTCACGCTCTCCTGCTCTCCCGGTCTCCACGCATCCCTTTTGTGCCTCCGGGAGGGAGGGCGGGGATGCGGGGTGTCCCGCTGCCGTCCTTGGGGGGTTGAGCAGGTCCCTGAGCCGGGCTCCGGACGCGGACGCGCCTGTTCTGGGGGAGCTGTTTACTTGTCAGGGGCCCCGCGGTCGCCGTGCGCATCTTCCCCTCCCCCTGTCCCCGATTCCGGACGGAGCATCCTGCGCCGTGTCCATTCCTGGCGGTGCCTCCCGAGCTTTGCCCTTGAACCCAGAGGGCTGGAGGGCGGCGGACCCAGATACCGAGGTCCGGGGCAGCGTGAGGGCCAGAGCCGAAGACGCACCTTCCTCCGGGAAGAGCCTCCTCCTTGGCCGCCCTCTTGTGAATTCTGCCCCAGCTCCCTGTTTCCTGACCTGAATTCCGGAGGACTAATTCCTTCTTGCCCTCCCTAACTCTTCCTTCTCTCGGCTCCATCATGCTTTCTGCTTTGTCTTTCCTTGTTTTGAAAGTGCATTCTCTATAATCACGTCTTCACGTCCCTGTGTCTGAGCCGCCGGGGTTTTGTCCTCCTGTTAACTCCGTCGGTCAGCAATGGAAGTTATTTCTTCCTTAACTCTTGGCGCTGACTTCTCATTTCTCTTGGGAAGCCCTTGCCACCCTCCCCTGGATGCTGAGCGAAGAGACCATCCGAGCCCGCGTGCCTGGCTTCCTGCAGCAGGAACGGAGTTCCCTTCCAGGGATCAGGCTCTCGGCAGTGAGAATTCCAGCTTGGTCCTGGGAAATGTATTCTTGGAATAGACACCTTTTCCAACGGCTTCGCGGCATTGAGCTTTTTGCCTTTGGAGAAGCGAATGGCTTAAGATTCCTGCTCGTCCCCTAGGCAAACCCGGTGGCAGGAGTCGCCCTGCTGTGGTGGTAGCTGTGGCCTGGGCCGCAGGTTGGAGGAAGGGGCGTGTCCGACTTAAAATCCAGCCGGCTCGGCTTCCGGAGCTCAGGTGTCTTGCAGTCTTCGGGGTTAGATTATTCCCAGGAGCGGCCCACAGCAGGGGAAAGAAATACCGCAGATGCAGTGACTGGGCGGCTGTCTTTCCTACACACTCACCCTTTTCATCTCCAGGAAGCAGGGATAAGTCTTCCTGTATGATGCAATGTAGTACTTTATGGGGACCTCAAGTTCAGGAATCTGCTTTTTGCAGCCATTGAATGGAACTTGAACCCAGGCTTGGCTCAGATCGTTTACTTTGCTTTCAAAACCAAATAAAACCAACAAATAAATCGAAAACGATCTGAGTTATCTGTATGCATATATATTCCGGTCTCAGGCCCTGGAGATTTGCTTCAGCACCACCTAAAGGAGCTGGGGGCCTGGGAGGGGATGGGGGGGGGGGCGTTGGCACAGGTGATTCCCAAGGCTCATCAAGCAGAATGTAATTGGTTTGCAAAACGGGGGCCTAGGTGTGACAGCTGAAGTCCTGTAAGGGAGTGCATAGGCTTGTGAGGCTTTCTCTTTTAAAAATTTCATTCATTCTTTCTTTCTCTCTCTTTTTTCTCCCCACAGACAGATAAGGAGCTGAAGGTCAGGCAGGGGCGGAATGGTGCTCAATGATTCCAAAGCATCTTTGATCTGCCAGACTGAGGGGCTGCTGGCCTTTCTTGGACCATTCCAGAGAGGTAGGTTGGGTGATGGAGCCAAGTGTGTGGGGGAACAGAGATGTGATTTTGCAGGCACCTTAAGAATTTGAACAGAATCCTCCCTCCCTGGCTGTCCAGTCAAAAGAGAACCTCTCTGTAGGGCTAGAGCACCAAAAGGAACACAATGACCCAAATGTGTGCTAGAAACCAACAAGGGGGAGCGGACTAGACCTTGGCCAGCTCCCCAGGAGAGGGATGTTGCTACTGGCAAAAGGAAGGGGGGTATGTGTGCTCTGAGTCCATTATTAAGCTGCAGCCTTTGGGATTTGACTTGCTTCAGTCATGGTATAGTTGGGCTGGCCTATTTGGGGAGAGAAAAATGAAAACATTCCTCCGAAAGAAGTGTATTGAAGTGTAATAACTTAGTATTGCTTCTCAAGGAGTCCTTAAGGTAGGGACATTCTGTTTCGTTGGCAGTCACTTTATCAGTAAGACAATACTCCTTGGGACTTCTAGGGTGTTCGCTGGGATTTGAATGCAGTTCTTTCATTGTGTAAATGAGGAAATTGAGGCCAGAGATGGACACTGGCTGAGTATTAGCTGAACACCTCCCCCCTCTTTGGGGTCTGGGGCTAGCTGGGTATGCTTAGTTCCTAGATTGGAAGGCCACAGTGCCATCTAGAAGCCCTGTGGTTACATATGTATTCCTTGGCTACACGGCACATTCCTCCTTATCTGGTGCTTGAACGGCTACTGTCGTTCCTGATGGAAAGGAACACAGGGTTACAGGGTGGTGTCATTCTTGGAAGCTTTCCCCCCAGCCCCACCCCAATCTCATTTTCTCTAGATCTTCGTCAGTACTTTCCCAACTCCTTTGTTAGTGTGGAGATCTTTAAGAAGATCAGAATATTGGGACACCTGGGTGGCTCAGTCAGTTAAGCTTCCGACTTCGGCCCAGGTCATGATCTCGCAGTTTGTGGGTTCAAGCCCTATGTTGGGCTCTGTGCTGACAGCTCGGAGCCTGGAGCCTGCTTTGGGTTCTGTGTCTCCCTCTCTGTCTGTCCTCCCTCGCTGGCACTCCTTCTCTCTCTCAAAAACAAATAACATTAAAAAAAAAAGGATCAAAATATTAAGCAGCATTTTGACCTATAAAGTAGATAAACTCAGAGTGCCCTGTGGTACAAGTAGAAACTGGCCTAGGATGGCCACTCGGCCCCCTATCCCACTTCTGCCACCCTCTGAAGGTCTTGGAGTTGCCTCTACGGAACTCCCTGGAACAAAGTCAAAAACCGTGGTCTGTGTAAACCGCTGTTGGGTGATTAGAGTGTCTTCTACACACCTGTTTACACCCCTGTTTTTAATATCTTGATTCTTGTTTCAGAAGACGCCTTTTCATAATTTTTAACCCTCATGCTTTTTTATTTATTAAAAAAAAATGCCCATTTACTGTTGAAAGTTTGCAAAAAAAATTAGCATAACACTTTTATAACCATGCCCTCCCCCACCCCCCAGAGAACCATTGTCTTCATGAAGGAGTATCCTCCCCCAAATGCCCCAGAAGGCCTTCTATGTGCCTATCTTTGGAAACTTGATTTTTATGTATTGTTAAATATTATTGTGAACTTCCATGAAAAGGTAACTGATTGAATGCATATGTTTATCCTGGCTCTGTTTCAAAAGCCCACTAAAATGAGATTAAAGAAATAAAAAAGGAATAAGTCCTGAAGGAAACAGAGCAGGATGATGATTGAGGAGGAGGGTGTGAGTAAACATGTTGAGAGACAGAAAGCAGGTCGGTGAAAGAGATACGAAGCTTGGAATGTTGAATGTCCTGTGCTGTGGGCAGAGGAAGGCCTGTGTGTCCAGGGACCCACCAAAGACTCAAGAGTGGGGCTTCAGTGTTCTCGATGATGGGGTTCAGGGTGGGCCGGAAGCAGGAAGATTGGTTGGAGGTGTGTGTTAGAGCAACAGCCCCCCTCTCAGCCCACATAGCCAGGTGGCTCCCTCCTCCACCCCAGCAGAAGGCTTATTTCCCCACCGGCACCACTGACTAGGGCAGCTCAGGCCCAGCCTGGGGTGGAAGGAGGCTGTGTGGAGAGCAGCTGCCGGGGGGGGGGGGGGGGGGGGGGGGGGGGGGGGGGCAGACAGGAGGAGACCCTGTACTGAGAACAGGAAGATTTGGTGAAAGTCTGTAGACTGAACAGTGAGATCCTCTCCTGGTGGGCTCCCAGAACACGGCAGCCTAGTTTCTACTCTTTTCCAGCCAGGGCCTTGAAGGATTTCTCTGAGGAAACTGACCTCAGAAGACAAAATGGCCCTCAAATAATGATTCTGTAGGAAAGCTAGCTTGCTACTTGGTCATTTCACAGCGATACCTGCCAAGCAACTGGCCTTACCCGTGCACAAATGACTCTTGGTACCTCTCTCTTAAATTTGAATGGGCAGCTATGGATTGAATGAGGAAGGGAATGAAGGCTCTAGCATGAAAGACAGAGACCCAAAGAGAAAATAAGGAGTCAGAAGCCATTAAACATGGTTGTTTAAAAACAGGAATACTCATAAAACAATAATAAACTCTTGGATATAAAAGCTATGATAGTAGATGCATCTGGCTGGCTCAGTAGAGCATGTGAGTCTTGATATTGGGGGTTGTAAGTTCAAGCCCCATGTAGGATGTAGAGATTACTTAAAAATAAAATATTTAGGGGCATCTGGGTGGCTCAGTTGGTTAAGCATCTGACTTTGGTTCAGGTCTTGATCTCATAGTTCGTGAATTCGCACCCCCTCATCAGGCTCTGTGCTGACAGCTCAGATCCTGGAGCCTTCTTCGGATTCTGTGTCTCCCTCTCTCTCTGCCCCTCCCCTGCTCTCTCTTTCTCTCTACCAAAAATGAATAAACATAAAATGATAAAATAAAATATTTTTTAAAACTGATAGAAGCAAATTTTCAAGAGAATAGAGTTGGAAATTGAAAAATAAAATTCTATTTTATTTTATTTTATTTTTTTTTACAAATAGTTTATTGTCACATTAGTTTCCACATAACACCCAGTGCTCATCCCCACAAGTGCCCTCCTCCATGCCCATCTCCCCCCACATCCATCAGTCCTCAGTTTTTGTCAGCATTCAAGAGTCTCTCATGGTTTGCCTCTCTCCCTTTCCCCCACCATTTCCGCCCTTCTTCTCCCCCTTGTTCCTCCGTCAAGTTCCTCCTAATCCTCCTATACGTGCGAACATACGATATTTGTCCTTCTGAAAAATAAAATTCTAGAAAGTAGAACTAAAAGGCTTGAGAGATGGGACACAGGAAAGAAAATATAAGAAAACTGGAGACTTCATTATTCAGGATGCCCAATATCCAATCATAGGAGCTCAAGACAGAGAAGGGAGAAAAATGAAGAAGGGGAATTTATCAAACTAGAGGAAAAAATTCTAGAACTGAAGGAGCTTCTACATTAAGAGTCTCGGAGTAGTACTCACCAATGAATAATAAAAGACATGCAAATAAAAGTAAAGTATGTGCTATTGGACATCATCATGAACTTTCAGAACTCCAGCTAGAAATTACCAAAAGCCAATAAAAAGAGGCCACAGGTAACAGATAACAGAATGACACTGGACTTTGTACAAAGTCAACACCAGAAACTACAAGACAATGAAGCAACTCCTCCAAATTTCTAGGGAAATTAATTCCCTAACAAGAATTCTGTAATTGTCATTCAAGCAAAATAATAAAATAAGGACATTTTTTAAGATATGAATTAAAAAAAAAAAACAGCATGCACACACATACACTTTTGTATCCCTATTCAAGGAAACTACTAGAAAGTATGTTCTACTAAAATAGAGTAAGCCAAAAAAGAGGAACAAGTGATACAATATGCGATTATCTCTTGTTCTCATTTGGCTCAGCTTCCAAATGGCTTTCTATATGTCAGCTGTTATCTTAATTTGAGCTTTGTGAGTACAAAGAAAAGTACCTAACACCTACCACACCATGGGAACTAAAACGGACTCAGTTCCAAGCTTTCCCTGTAGCCAGCACCTGTGACCTAGACTTCACTGATAAGATGCACCTATGCAGTATTTTAAGAGAGGAGAGGGATGAATCATGAGCTGTATCCATGGTTATGATGGTTATTAAGTACTCATGGCAATGATGGGCTACAAGGCCAAATTCTTGGCACAGAAGTGGCAGAGGTCCAAACTGGCATTCAGTACTCAGTGGCGATAGGAGCAGTTTTGCCATCAGACATGCATCACGAATCCAGTGTACTAAGTTTTATTTCTTTTTTTGCCCAACTTTTTGTCTTTCCTGGAGTTGATAAGCACCTCGTGTTTTTATTTACTATGGTTTCAATGTACTAATCACCAGTTCTTCCTCAAACTCTCCAACAGAACTATGAAAATTCTCATAATGAAGCAAATAAGTCAGATAATCTGTCAGCTCCTTTCCTGCTTAATCGGTGGGAGTAGGATTCTTGCAACCCAGAACTCGGACTGGTGGAGAAAATGGTGAAGAGAATTCCCTAAAAATGGTGTAGCAAAGTTTCAGTGCTACAACTGTGCAGCTGATCTAGAGAGCAAGCAGGCTAATTTGGAGCAGGGTGGCTGAGGGCCCTAGGAAAAATATCTCCAGTGGAAAAAAATGAAGCTGATGGATTATCTGACATATTTACCACATTATGAACAGTTTTATCGTTCTGTTGGGAAGTTTAGGGAAGAATTAACATATGTTTATCTTTTTGTTTATGTATTTTCATTTTGAGAGAGAGGAGAGAGCATGTGCAAGTGGGAGAGGGGTGGGGGGGGCAGGGGGGGCGGGGGGGTCGGGGGGGCGTGGGGAAGAGAATCCCAAGCAGGTTCCATGCTCCACACAGAGCCTGACCCTGGTGTCAATCTCATGACTGCAAGATCACAACCTGACCTATATCAAGAGTCAGACGCTTGATCGACTGAGCCACACAGGCACCCCAAGAATTGATATTTGTACATGGAAAATGAAGCAAATTATAAGTGAGGTAACTATCAACTATAGAAATAACAAAAAGTTGAAGAAAGGAGATAAAACCATAGTGTGCTATGTGGTTTAGTTCAGTTTAGTTTTGTTTTTAAAAAAATTTTAATATGCATTTATTTTGAATTTTTTTTTAATGTTTTATTTATTTCTAGGAGAGAGAGAGACAGCGTGAGCAGGGGAGGGTCAGAGAGAGAGGGAGTCACAGACTCTGAAACAGGCTCCAGGCTCTGAGCTGGCAGTCAGCACACAGCCCGACGCGGGGCTCGAACCCACAAACTGCGAGATCATGACCTAAGCGAAAGTCGTTCGGACGCTTAACCGACTAAGCCACCCAGGCGCCCCACATTTATTTATTTTGAAAGAGAGAGAAACAGAGCACAAGGAGCAGAGGGGCAGAGACAGAGAGAGAGAGAATCCTAAGTAGGCTCCAAGCTCAGTGTGGAGCCCGACACAAGGCTTGATCTTACAACCTTGGGATCATGACCTGAGCCAAAATCAAGAGTCGGACGTCCAACCGCCTGAGCTACCCAGGCGCCCCTGTGGTTTAATTTTGAACAGTATTTATGTGGTCATAGTTATGTAAGCACTGAAGTTTGGTTAACCAAAAATTATCCTAAAGCTATGTTCAGAAGATGGAGGAGAGGATGTGTGCATGCGTGTGTGTGCTGGAAAGCACAAACTCATCTTCTAAGTAAGAAGTTAAAATTTGAAAACCTGTATAAATCTATTGTTTTCAAATATTGAGATAAATACGCAAAGAAACAACTGCAGTCAGGGGTGATAGGTTTGGATGAGCTACTTGTTTGCTGCAAACATCTTAGTTTTAATTAATTTTTAAAATCATGCTTGTATAACTTTCATAGATAACAAAATTCTGAAATAATCACTATGACATTCATATTCACTCATCTTATGTCCGTTTTCATTTTCTGTATGCTTTCTGAAATGTTTTGTCCACAGACAGGCATTGCCGTGGTGAATGGATGTGCATTTTTTGTTTCGGTTAATGTGGGGGTGTTTGCAGTGCTGTGTAGTGTACACAGGTGTCATTTTAATGACTATACTTTCTCCTATTAAGTTAATTATGATAGTTTCCCTATTATTTTTGATTTTCTACTTTCACAAACAATAACATAAATGAATACCTTAGTATATATCATTTTTTCTTTTTCCTTTAGACTTGCTTTCTTAAGGCAGTTTCTGAACTTCCCATATTACCAGATTTGAGGCCATGGATCTTTCATTTGATTTTGGTGTGTAGTTTCAGGAGATTCAGCTTGGCTGCATGCCTGTGGCCTCAATGGGTGGGCCATGAACTGAACATGATAATATTGAGAATTGCTTCTCGGCCTTTTGGCTAAGATCAGATGTGAACATGATAAGAGATGGTTGGGAGAGAATTTTTTTGTAGGATAGTTGGTTCATTTTTCTGATGACAGCAGAAGTCAGGAGTCTCTCTCTTTTTCTTTAAAAAAATTTTTTTAAGTTTATTTATTTATTTTGCTTGAGAGAGAGAGGGAGAGCTGGGGAAGGGGCAGAGAGAGGGTGAGAGAGAATCCCAAGCAGACTCAGCACTGTCAGTGCAGAGCCCAATATGGAACTTGAACCACAAACCATGAGATCATGACCTGAGCTGAAATCAAGAGTTGGACACTTAACCAGCTGAGCCACCCAGGTGCCCCTCTCTTTTTTTAATAGAAGTTCCAGAGAATTGTACCTCTCATTCTTCAATGTCGATTTGTTTTTCCTCCACTGGGGATTTTTTTTTTCATTTTTAAATACTCAAATTAAAAGTTACTGTTCTATCTTCTTTTAATTTTATTTACTTTTAGAGAGAGAGAGAACCTATGTGGGAGGGGCAGAGAAAGAGGGAGAGAGAATCCCAAGCAGGCTCTGCACTGTCAGCACAGAGCCCAACGGGGGGCTTGAATCCACGAACTGTGAGATCATGAGCCAAAATCAAGAGTCAGATGCTCAACCAACTGAGCCACCCAGGTGCCCCAAAAGTTACTGTTCTATTAAAAATCACATGGCTTCAAGGGGGACAAATGTAAAATGGGAGACAGTAAAAGGAAGAAGAAAAAAAACAAAGAAAGAACTGAGGGAGGCAGAGTGGATAGACAATGGGTGAAGGCAGCTTGCGTCCTTGGCTTACCTGCCAAGCAGACATGGGGACGCCTTTTGCACGATCTCACATATTACTTTCTTATCACATCCATCCTCGGCCTTCGCCCCTCCCATCCCGTTTTCTCCTGTGACAGGAGCTCACGGTATCAGACAATCCTCCAGACAAGCGCCTCCTTCCTAGTCCTGGGCACGGTTCTGGGGATGTCCGACTCGGCTGGCCTCTGGCTTCTGGAGACTTCCCTCCCATTTCCTTTTGGATACATGTTCCCCTTCCACCTGCCCACCGCTGGACAGTGGGCTTCGTAATAGAGGGCAGCAGAGGCACCTCCTGCGTGGCAAAGGCCTCCCCTTTGCTGTGGCGGACATCGCTTGCCTGGGGTGCGGAGACCCTTTTCTGCCCTCAAAACCGCGGTGGCCACTGGGGGCAGAGGATGCTGGTCCGGAGCCTCCTAGGGAGACAGTGAAGTGGTTTTCATGAAAGATTCTGTATTTTGGGAGAAAATTTTAGCTCATCTGTCCTAAAACTGCACCTGGTGGGGGACCCCGGACCAGTCAGCCTGCCTTCTGGTCTACAGCCTCAGTTCTTTGTCAAGAAGATTCTTTTTTTTTAAATATTTTTTTTATTTTTTATTTATTTCTAAGAGAGAGAGAGAGAGACAGTGTGAGCAGGGGAGGGTCAGAGACAGAGGGAGATACAGACTCTGAAATAGGCTCCAGGCTCCGAGCTGGCAGTCAGCACAGAGCCCGACACGGGGCTCGAACCCACGAACCGCGATTTCATGACCTAGGCGAAAGCCGGACGCTTAACCGACTAAGCCACCCAGGCGCCCCAAGAAGATTCTTAAAGACAGGAGGTTTCAAGGCTGGGTTTCTGGGATGCCCGTTCCTCAGTTGTTAAGAGCAGAGGATTCGGATGTTCTGTGGCAGTTAGGGCCCAACCTCTCCCTCGTGAATCTAGCCCTGGCCTAACTGCTTTTCCGCTTCCATTTTTGCCTCTCTCCCTTCCATTTTTCTCACTGTAGCCAAAGCCGTTTTTGTAAGGCACAATGTCAGGCCATTTCAGTCTCCTACTTAAAACCTTCCAGTGGCTTCCCACCGCAGCGATAACAAAACCTGGCTCCTCATGGTGGCTACAAGGCTTGGCAGGCCTCACTGTCGATCCAGCCATCTCCCCTCCGGTCACCTGGTCTCCTGCCTCAGGGCCTTTGCACTTCCCGCTCCAGCTGCCCGACCCCTGTGTCATGGATCTTTGCCTGATCTTTCTCACCATTTGGGCCTCAACTCTGATATGACGTCATTCGAGCACCCTTCCTTGACCCGCCATCCGAAAGAGACCCTCCGTGCAAGCCCCTTATATGACAGTCCATCTCTTTTCTTCTCTGAAATCAGCTTGTTATTCATTTTGCTTTTTGTTTGTTTTTGTTTTTCTCCTGTTAGGCTAAAAACCCTGTACGAACGGGGCTGGTGCCTGTCCCATTCATTCCCTGATGGGCACATTCTCTGATGCTCAGACAAATACTTGTTGAATGAATGAATGAACGGGATTGGCACCCCGCACACTCCGGGGCTGAAAAGGGGCCCCTCACGTTCTTCTTCCTGAGGGTCTCCGGGAAGATGTGGTTATCGAATCATCTGGGCTCTCCCTGGCTGCCAGAGCAGGGTTGGTTTCTAGAAAGCTCCTTTAAGGCAAACATGCAGGAGCTCTGTTGGGAAGTGGGGCCTCTGGGTGAAGCACCTTTGGAATTTGCCTCTGAAGAGCCCGCTTCCCACATCAGTTAGGCAACAGCAAAAACATCCATTTCGTTCTCCACGGAAGAGTCTGGGAAACGGAACACTTACCAGAAGGGCTGTTTTGAGGCTGAGAAATACCTGAGAATAAGCCCAGGTCAGGAGGCCCAACCAGACTGTGCTCTGCTCAGCGTCACGCGGAAGGCCAGCCGTGTGGCTCCCTGTCCTTCGTCAGCGTGACTGCTGGTGTCATAAACCTCCCAGCCGGGGCTGGTGGTAGATGTGGGACAGTGTGTGTAACCGCCTTCTAGACGTTTCTGAGACCCCTCTTGAGCTATTTGGGTTGTGACTTTCCTAGAGTTCAATGTTCTGTCCCCGAGTTACAAGACCAGGAGCATCTCTGTCTCTGGACAGAATCGTGGCAATGACCCCCGGGGACCTTTGGACTCTCGCTCCAGAGCAGCAGGCGAAGGTCATGGCGCGTCTTAGCCAGGCTCCCTCGGGCAGGAGGGGGTTTAGTTCTCAGATAAAGCAGGGCGCAACTTCCCTTCTCCCCGCGGCTTGTCCCCTGCACGGAGCCTGCTGAGAGTGACTCACGTGTTCCCTGGGGAAGCGGCTCCCAAGGGCATGTGACTCGAGCGCCAGAAAGCCTGTCTTTACATCGACGAGTGCCGGGCAGCGCCTCCTCTGCGGAGCGACAGGCACATCTGCAGTGGTCACTAGGAGGACAGGGAACCCTCCCGGCCCGGGAGACAGATGCTGGCTCACAGCCCGAACTAACATGCCATTTCAGGCCTGCAATTTCAGAGAAATGAGCGGATGCTTCAGGAGTCCCGAGCTCGGCACGAGCCACCGGCCAGCAGGTGTGCCAGTCCGGGGGGGTGGGGAGGGGGGGAGGGCTAGTCGATGGGCGGCCACCCCGTCCCCAGTCTGGGTCCCCAGTCTGGAGGAAGCACCGTGGCTCTGACTTACTACATCCTTTGCCTGCCCTCCTCTCATAGAAATAAACAGGGGCCCTTGTAGCCCTGGCTGCTGGCCGGGAAGGACGGGGCGCTGTTACGAAATCTTGGGGGAAACACCCCCGGTGGCTGCCCAGGACCAGAAGGTCAGACCCCTCAGACCTTCACAGTGGCAGAGGCTGCTTCAACCTTGGGCCAGAGAAGGTGCGTCTGACTGGCCACTTCCCAGCGCGGTGGTGGAGGGATGATGTGGGCCCACGGCAGTGACCCGCCGCCATCCACGGCTGTTCTGGGGACCGTGCTGGCGGGAAGTGGGAAGTGAAAGGGGTTGCGCGCCTTGTTGAACGGTTTTCTTTGATCTTGTATTAATGATGCAGATGTGCACCCGGAAGTGGGCCGCAAGAGTCTGGCTTGACTCAGAGCGAGGAAGGATTGCTCGTGGTTCATCTTTGGTTGATGCCACTCTGGTGCCCCAAAGGTGGTCCTGGCCCTCTCTTACCCGCTGTCTCCAGGCCGTCTCATACACCTCTGTGTGCGTAGCCCGCTGACCCCAAATTATGCCTCGTGAGCCCCAAAGACGTCTCCCCTTAGCTCCACACCTGGGACTGCTCCCCGGCTCTCACTGCGCAGCTCAGGTTCCATGTCTGAAATGGACACCTTGCTGTTCTGTTGCCCCCAAATCTGTTTACCCCCCACACTTCCCCATTCCAGTGTCCCTGGGATTTCCACCACCTTCCAGCCTCCCAAGCCCACGCCTGGCTGTCATCCTTACTCCTTCCCCCACGACCCCCCTCTCATCCGCCCGAGCTCCTAAATAGATCTTGCAGGGCACCCAGGTGGCTCAGTCAGTTAAGCATCTGACTCTTGATTTCGGCCAAGGTCATGATCTCATGGTTTGTGGGCTCAAGCCCCACACTGGGGTCCTTGCTAACAGTGCAGAGCCTGCTTGGGATTCTCTCTCTCCTTCTCTGGCTGCGCCTCCCCTGCTCGTTTTCTCTCTCTCTCGCTCTCTCTCTCTCTCTCTCTCAAAATAAATTAACTTCTAAAGATATTTGAAAAATACGTCTTGATTCCCTGCCTTTCTCCTCACCAGGGGCATGAAGCTCCCTACCTCCCCATGTGCATGCTTGCTTCTTTCCAGTTCTTTCACACTGGGGCCAGCAGCATCATTTTGGACACAGATTGGACCCCTGGCTCCTTTGCTAAGACTGCCAGTCACTCTGACACCCAGGCATCACCCCTGCAAAGGCTCCATAGGACTGGGTCCCTGCTGACTCCTCAACCCGTTCTACCCCCTTCCCTTCCCTCCCTGCTCCACTCACAGGCTCCAGCGGCAGTGGCTTGCTGTCTGTCCTCCCTGGACTTGGCTGGCACGGTCTAGTCCTCTGCTCTGGGGTGTCTCCTCGGAGGGGCTTTTCCTGGCCTCCCTATAGGGTTCTCCATCACATCGCCACTTGGCACGCTGCCTTCACCGTGTCGATAGAGATTGTGATCCTTCTTCCTACCCACCGTGTGCTTGGGTATTAGTGTCTCCCCAGCTGGCGTGTAAGCTTCTCCGCTGCCGTCTCCCAGCGCCTTGCATGACTCCTGGCACTTAATAAACACTAGTTTAAACTAATATGTCTCGGACTGAGTCATATGTACAAATATCAAGTCCAGTAATACACAAGTGCCAATTATTTCCATGAGATGAAGTGACCAACAGTGATTGTGAATTCCTGTATTCAGATTCAGGAAATGAGTTGGGAGAACCCGGGATCCTCTCTCTCCTTTCTCTGCCCCTCCCCTGCTCGTTCTCTCTCTCTCTCTCTAAATGAGTTAACTTTTTAAAATATTTGAAAAAATAGATCTTGATTATATAGTTGGGGAAGTATCTAGAGGGCTTGGCAGCCAGTGAGCTCAGTGATGTGGCTGCCGAAGGACTTCCTTGGGGGAAAGGGCTGATCTGCTCTTAGGCTAAGCATAGGGGTCTGGTACCCAGAAAATTCTGCACTTGGCCCATGAGGTCCCATCCACAGCGTCTTGTTTTCTCGAAGGACGAAACTTCGGCAAGAGTCTAAAAACTGCCATAGGGAGAACAGTCAGAGGTACTGAGGCTGCCATCCAGCAGAAATAGCCATCAGATGACAACCCTGTGTGCCTCTAGATGGCAATGGAAAGCTCAGGCTTTTAGCTCTCAGAGGCAGGCCAATTTCCAAGGAAAGAACTTGCTAACACTAGGCACTTCCTAAAATGGAACACGCAGCTGCAAGTAACACACACACACACACACACACACACACACACAAGTGCTCTAAGTTAAAAAAAAAAAAAAGGTAGGGGGCAAGGGGAGTTTTTGGCTGATAGAACTGAAAAGTCAGGGATAGAGTTTAGCCTCAGGCATGTATGTCTCCATCCAAGAACCCAAGGGTGTCTTCAGGACCCCACTCGTACTCTTTACGCCGAGCCCTGCTCTCCTACATGGTCGTCTTTTCTCAGACCCCACCCCTAAGGGCAGCAAGAGGTGGTCACCAGCAGCCTTGGGTGGCTATTCCTTCCTGCCCCCCAGGTGGAAATCCGCCAAAGAAATCCGGATGAAATTTCTTTCAAACCCACCGGACTGACGACATTCACAGGCTTATCCTGGAATCACTGTAGACCGTGATCGGCTGGGACTAAGCCCCTTTCCGGGTTCCAGCCCAACCCCTGTGGCCGGGTGGGTCTCCGGCTGTGTGAGCGGCCAGGAACTGAGTCAAGCCATCCGGAACCACTGGAACTGAGGGCGTGGGGGGCTTGTGAAAAGTCTCCGGCTCCCAGGTGAAGGAACTGAAAATCGCCAGCACCCAGAAGCCCCTTTCTCCTGGGGTACCTGCCCTTCTGGGGGCAGCCCTGTCTCTTCTTCTGCAACACAGATTAGCTCAGCCTGTGTTTGTTCTCTGTATCATTGGAATCACAAGCACATCTTCTCTTGCGCCTGACTTCTTTCATTCAGTCTTATGTTTATGAGATTCATTTATATTGTTGTGTGCATTTGTAGATCGTTCTTTTTCCTAGTTCTATAAAGTTCCGCTGGGAGAAGATACCATGATTTAGTTTCCCATTATACTGCTGATGAGCATTTGGGAAGTTTCCAGTTGGGGGCCACTTATGAAGAGCAGTGCCTTAGACACTCTTGTTTGTGTCTCTTGGTGCACACGTACTCGTGTTTCTGGTGAGTGTATACTTACGGTGTAATTAATTGCTGGGTCATAGGGCACACCGGCACCCAGCTTTCATAGATACCGCTGAGGGTGGAGACTGCCAGGGTGGTTGTACCGGTTCGCGTTCTTGGAGCAGCACGAAAGCCCCTGGATTCGTTGACATCTTTGTCCCTTACGTTGCAGAGAGAGGAAGTCTGAGCTTCATAGAAAGTTCTGGCCTGTTAGCAGCTGCATCTGGGTCCTGGGCCCACAAAGAGAGAGAAGGTGCCTCCTTCCTCCTGTCCCACCTCCGCCATTTGATTATGCCCCGCCCACACCATCCCGCCTTCCTTTCTTAGGGAGGAGGGGTGATGCAGTTGAAGCCTTCATTTCCGTAGCACTAAGGGGCAGGGGAGCAGGGGGAGGCCTTGGCGGGAGTCCCAAGGAGCTCGGGCCGCATGAGCTCATCTTGACCCTGGGATCGAGTGGCCACAGGTGCCCCTGACTTCCTGAGTGTGGCCAAAGGACACTGAGCATTAAGTGGGTTCTCCAGGATTTTTGAGTGTCCCCCACACTTTGAATCAAAAAGAAAGCCTTTGGCCTGGTCATTCTCAGAAAGAGGAACCCAAAGTAGGATGTGGTTTTACAATCAGAGGAAGTGGATCCCAGTGGTGGTAACAGGGTAGGCACGGGGTGAGGCGCCCACGTGCTGCCGCTCGGAGCAGATTCAGCACCCAGTCGCACTGTGGTGGGGAGGGCTGGGCCCAAATGGCAGAGCCCCAAAGAATATCCCTCTTAAACAATTCCTTTCAATTATTTTTTTAAAATGTTTATTTACTTTTGAGTGACAGAGCTCCAGCGGGGGAGGGACAGAGAGAGAGAGGGAGACACAGAATCCGAGGCAGGCTGTGAGCTGTCAGTGCAGACCCCTATGCGAGGCTTGAACCCATGAACCACGAGATCATGACCTGAGCCAAAGCCGGACACCCAACCAACTGAGCCACCCAGGCGCCCCGTTTTTCAGTGATTTTTAAAAGTCATCTAAGTTCATAGCAGCACTCTCTACAATAGCTAAAACATGGAAAGAGCCTAAGTGTCCATCAACGGACGAATGGATCAAGAAGATGTGGTTTATCTATACCATGGAATACTACATGGCAATGAGAAATAATGAAATCTGGCCACGTGTAGCAACATGGATGGACCTTGAGGGTGTTATGCTGAGCGAAATAAGTCAGGCAGAGAAAGACAAATATCATATGTTTGCACGTATAGGAGGATTAGGAGGAACTTAACGGAGGACCATGGGGGAGAAGAAAGGGGGAAATGGTGGGGGAAAGGGAGAGAGGCAAACCATGAGAGACTCTTGAATGCTGAAAAACAAACTGAGGACTGATGGATGTGGGGGGGAGGGGGGTGATGGGCATGGAGGAGGGCACTTGTGGGGATGAGCACTGGGTGTTATATGGAAACCAATTTGACAATAAACTATTTGTAAAAAAAAAAAAAAAAAAGTCCTCTAAATCTAGGAAGATGTGATCTTAGGATAAGGAAATATTTTTCTAAAGAAGAAAAATCATAAAACATAAAGGAAAATATTTGACCACGTCAACATTACAAGTTTTTGCTCACCAAAAAGATACCAGAAACAGAGTGAAAAGGTAGATGATTTGGACCAAAAGAAGATATTTCCAATTTCTTTAATCGACAAAGGAACTGAATCCAGAGTATATAAAGAAACCCTATCAACCAATAAGAAAAAGACAACGCCACAGAAGAAATGGGCAAAATGTAAAAGCAGGTTATTTGCAGAAGATAAGCATTTCATGGATGATCAGGGAAATGCAAATTAAAGCAACAAAAGAGCATTCTGTAACCATCAGGTTGGCGGAAATGAGTAAATTTGATGAGCCCAAGTGCTGATGAAAGCATGGAGGTGAAGCAGCAGACAGTGGTGGTGCCATTGCTAACGGGCGCCCCTACGTTAGCAAAGTTCAGGGTGTTGTCTGGCTGTCTAGGTCCTGTGCTGTGCACGAGGCAGCCCCCAGCCACGCGTAGCTCTAGAGCACTTGAAATGTGGAGGGTGATGGGGTGCCTGGGTGGCTCAGTCGGTTAAGCGGTTAAGCCGACTGGCTTTGCCCTAGGTCATGATCTCACAGTTCATCAGTTCCAGTCCCGCGTTGGGCTCTGTGCTGACAGCTCAGAGCCTGGAGCGTGCTTCCGCTTGTGTGTCTCCCTCTCTCTCTGCCCCTCCACCCCTCTCAAAAATAAATAAACATTAAGAAAAAACAAAGTTCATTAATTTTAATTAATTTTAATTAATTAAAAGTTCATTTAATTTTAATTCATTCAGACCTAAGAAATGGATACTCAACGCATTTCTTGGAAAACTTTTAAGTATATCTGGAACAATTTGAGTTTTTGAACCTACTTTATATCTGTAAATTGCATGAAATCTACATATAGATGAGGGATTTCTGATGGAAATCCAGTGCCCAAATCGCAATGTGCTGTAAGTGTAAACTATACACCAGATTTCAAAGACTTACTGCCAAAAAAAAAAAAAAGTGTAAAATAGCTCATTAGTAATTTTTTTGGTGTGATGACATTTTGAAGTGACTGTATTTTGGATCTATTGGGTTAAGTAAAATATATTACTAAACTTTATCTTTTTACTTGTTTTAAAAACTTTTTTAATGTTTTTATTTATTTCTGAGAGAGAGAGAGAGAGAGACAGCGTGAGCAGGGGAGGGTCAGAGACAGAGGGAGACATAGAATCTGAAGCAGGCTCCAGGCTCTGAGCCGTCAGCACAGAGCCCGACGCAGGGCTCGAGCCCACGAACTGTGAGATCATGACCTGAGCCGAAGTCGGACGCCTAACTGACTGAGCTATCCAGGCGCCCCACTTTTTATTTGTTTTTAATAAAGGCTGCTGGCAGCCTTGACATTACCGGTGTGATTCCACATAGTTCTCTTGGACAACACTCTACAGATACTCAAAGTGAGGTGTATAAGGATATACATTGTAGCATTGTTTGTAAGAACCAAAAAGAGCAGAAGCAAACCCTGATGTTCATCAACAATAGAAGGGGTAAATAGATTGTGGTCGATTTAAACAGTGAAATCCCACAGGGGTTCCAATGAATGAGCTTGAGCTTCGTGGATCAGCTGGATAAACCTAACAGAATGTTGACTGGCAGAAGCGATTGCAGAAGACTCACTCTTCATCCAGTTTGGAAGCATGCACAAATATTAGGAATTGTTCACGAATACATATTAATTTAATAAAAGTATAAAAACATGCACGGAAATTATAAACAACCAGAACGCAGGTGGCGGTAACCTGGAGCAGGGGAGATACTCAGAAGACTCGTAACTGTGTCTATAGCATTTTGTTACTGGAGAGCGGGTGTGACCGAGGGTGTTTGGTATGACTGAGATATTTCAAGACTGTTTGATGGCCAAAGCCATTTTTAAACCACTTGGTTTCTGGTTAGAAACTTTCCAAAAAAAACTGCAGCCTTCGGTCCTTCTCGAGTGAGGGATGCAGACAGAGTGAGTGCCCATCTGTGATGACAGATGAGATGGGGTCTGGGGACAGTAGGAGCCACCAGCCACCCCAGGCAGGACGAGATCCAGAGGGAGGTGCCCACGGGAGGGACTCCTTCCTGAACATCCTACTGCCAAAGGTCCTGACTTTCTGTTTTCCAAAGGATCCTTACAAAGGATTCATCCAGTACCCTTGCGGTGGCTCATTTTGCCTTCTCTTCCTTTTCAGGACAACCGGTGCCTTTGAAGTGAAAAAGCAGGATGCCCCCGGGGGTTGACTGCCCCATGGAATTCTGGACCAAAGAGGAGAATCAGAGTGTGGCGGTTGACTTCCTGCTGCCCACGGGGGTGTATCTGAACTTCCCTGTGTCCCGGAATGCCAACCTCAGCACCATCAAGAAGGTACGATCCCAGGTGCCTGGGGGGGCTCAGTTGGTTGAGTGTCCAACTTTGGCTCAGCTCATGATCTCACGGTTCTTGAGCTCCAGCCCCCAGTGGGCTCTGTGCTGACAGCTCGGAGCCTGGAGCCTGCTTTGAATTCTGTCTCCTTCTCTCTCTGACCCTCCCCTGACCTTAGAGCTTGGAACTCAGGGGGAAAGACAGACAGACTCTCAGGCTTAGATTTGAGATCCTACAATACAAAATTTAAAAGATAAATAATATCTAAGAATTGTTTAAAAGCTTATAGTTAGAGGTGGCTCAGTCAGTTAAGTGTCTGACTTCGGCTCAGGTCACGATCTCGCAGTCTGTGGGTTCGAGGCCCACATTGGGCTCTGTGCTGACAGCTCAGAGCCTGGGAGCCTGCTTCGGATTCTATATCTCCCTCTCTCTCTGCTCCTCCCCCACTGCCAGTGTGTCTGTCTCTCTCATAAAATAAAAAAGTTTTAAAAATAATAATAAATAAACGTTTACAGTGAGTGCCCAGCTAGCATTTTGAATTCAGCTTTCCCTTTTATCAGCGCACAATAATACTGGCTAGATTCCAGTGAGAGCTTCAGGGCGTGGTTCCCATGGTGGCCTTTCTTTCTGTCCATGACTTTGCCATCGGTTTTGGAACCACACCCCATCCACGGCCACTTAAGAGAGTCTTATCTGTCTTCTCTCTTCAGAGCTGTCATCGCAGTAAACATCATCTTTTGAAATAGTTTTTAGTTTTGTTGAATAATTGTCCGGGTGGATTACTGAGTCAAAGGGTTAGACATCTGGAAAGTATTTGGTAGATGTTGTCTTGTGATCTTTCAAAGGGTTTATCCCACTTACGAAGTGTGGGATTTCATGGGTCACGCCAGAGAGCAAGACCTCGGCTCAGAATTTTAAAAGCTATACTTGGGAGTTGAACAACAACAAAAAAAAAAGTAAAGAAGCAAGGGACCATCTTGGAATTTTGGTTTTGTTTTGTTTCTCAATATCCCCTTCCCGGGAGATTCCTTTAAAATTAATTTTTTTTCCATTTCAAAAGTAATATGGACACATTGATTTAGGAAAACTGGAAAAAAATAGAGAAATGAAAAAAGTTACCTGTGAACCGAGCCCTTATAAGATAAGCACAGTTAACACTTTGGCTGATTCCTGTTTTCTTTTCTATGGAGTGTTGTTTTTTGTGATGATTCTGATTAGGGGCTTTAGGATCTTTTTTTTTTGTTTCTGAGTTAACATTATAACACCTTTTTCATGTGATTAGCTTTATGTAAATTTCATTTGAAGGGTAATCTTATTTATTTTATTAAAAATTTTTTTATAGTTTTTATTTATTTTTGAGACAGAGAGAGACAGAGCATGAGAGGGGGAGGGGCAGAGAGAGAGGGAGTCACAGAATCTGAAACCTGCTCCAGGCTCTGAGCTGCCAGCATAGAACCCGATGTGGGGCTTGAACCCACGAACCACGAGGTCATGACCTGAGCGAAGTCGGACACTTAACCCACTGAGCCACCCAGGAGCCCCCAGGGTAATCTTATTTTTCTGAACCATGCATGCCAGCGACTACAGTTCCAACACTGCAGAGATGCAAAACACGTGGGGCTCCGCACACACCCCGGTTTGACTTCAATTTCTTCATACTTTTATTTATACCAGACACCAGATAGTAAATAGTCTAGGATCTGCTGGCCATCTGCTATTTGTCTCAAACACTCATCTCTGCCAATGGAAGGCCAGAGCCACATCAGGCAGTATGTAAATGAGTGGGCGTGGCTATCTTCTAATAACTTGGGAGCAGGCCAGGTTTGCCTGCAAACCAGTTACTTTGGCAAATCCTGGTCTGTATCAATTACTATGTTTATTAGAGTTGTGGGGTTTTTTGTTTGTTTGTGTTTGTTTTTCTTTAAGAGAGAGAAAGAGAGAGGGAGAGAGAATCTTAAGTAGGCTCCTCACCCAGCATGGAGCCCAACCTGGGGCTCCAAATTACTGCTGTGAAATCATGACCTGAGCTGAAATCATGAGGCGGACACTTAACAGATGGAGCCACCCAGGCGCCCCTATTAGAGTTGTTTGTATGGAAATGAGCTTGAATTAGATCTGCTGCTGTCTACCTTGGGGTTCCCCGCCCCCCGCCCCCCCACTCACCATGTCCCTTGGAGTTTTCTGTTTCTGTTCGTACAGGAGGTCCCTAGATTCTGGGTCATGCCCCTGTTCTATGGCTCTGTGCTGATGGACCATAGTTATCTGTCCCCCATGGGACAAAAATAGGGCTGTTCCCTCCTTTTCTGTTTTCTCTGAGACTCTGAACACTTCTGCAGTAAAGCTTGACTATTAGGCGGCTCTCCCAGGGTCGCTGGGGACACCTTGCCCTGAGGACACACGCTGACCGCCTTAGCTGCCCGCAGCCATGGAGGGTTTCATGGCTCTCAGTTGTTCACTTTTTCCGAATTAGTTGCCAACATTTAGAACATCAGGGTGATGAGCCCCAGGACGATTAGCTGGAGGTCACTTCCGGCCAGCAGTCTCTCAAGGGTGACATACAGGGGAGACTGGGGACAGGATTTTAGCGAATTCCAGGCACCTTCCACAGAAGGGCAGTGATGGTGACCCGTGCGGTCAGTGCTCAAGGGGTCTGGGGAGGGCAGTCGTGCAGGGGGCGGGGGATCACCTCCCGGATCCCCGAGGCCTGACCGGCCACTGTCCCCTCAGGTGTTGTGGCACCGCGCCCAGTATGAGCCGCTCTTCCACATGCTCAGCGACCCTGAGGCCTACGTGTTCACCTGCGTCAACCAGACCGCCGAGCAGCAGGAGCTGGAGGACGAGCAGCGGCGGCTGTGTGACATCCAGCCCTTCCTGCCGGTGCTGCGCCTGGTGGCCCGAGAGGGCGACAGGGTCAAGAAGCTTGTCAACTCACAGATCAGCCTCCTCATCGGCAAAGGTGCCCCGCGTGCGCTGGGGCCCTCGGGCGCTCCCCGCCCTGCCCCGCCCTGCCCCGCCCCCGCCTGTGCGCTGGGCCGCCCGGCCCCGCCCCCCGCCTGTGCGCTGGGCCGCCCGGCCCCGCCCCCCGCCGCCCCGCCCCCTCGCTGGCCGCCCCGCCCCCGCCTTGCGCTGGGCCTCCCGGCCCCGCCCCCCGCCCCCTCGCTGGCCTCCCCGCCCCCCGCCAGGGCGATTGGCCTCCCGGACCGGCCCCGCCCCCTCGCGACCCGCCGCCCCGCCCCCCGCCTGTGCGATGGTCCTCCCGGCTCCGCCCTTGCCCCGCCCCCTTGCTGACTCCGCCTCCCCACTTCTCAGGCCTTCACGAGTTCGACTCCTTGCGGGACCCCGAGGTGAACGACTTTCGCACCAAGATGCGCCAGTTCTGCGAGGAGGCGGCCGCCCGCCGGCAGCAGCTGGGCTGGGAGGCTTGGCTGCAGTACAGCTTCCCCCTGCAGCTGGAGCCCTCGGCCCGGAGCTGGGGGGCCGGCACCCTGCGGTTCCCCAACCGGGCCCTCCTGGTCAACGTCAAGTTTGAGGGCAGCGAGGTGAGCCCGCGGCTCCTGCCGGGGACGCTGTGGCCCGTTTGCTGCATCCAGGCTGCTGCGTCCAAGGGGCTGCTTCCCCGTGAACTTCCCAGCCCTCCGCCCCACAGCCCCAGATCCGCTCTCCTCCCAGTGGCGCCCGGTGCTACTTGTGGGGCATCCACGCATGCGAGGGGCTCGGCCACATGTCCCCTCGGGCAAGTCGGATGAGAGGCAGAATGACCAAATGGCTTTGGTCACGGGTCCATTCATTTCATTCATTCAGTAAATATTTCCTGGGTGTCAGCCGCGTGCCTGCGTCAGACTTTGCCCTTGGAGCTCGTGCTGGGGGGGGGGGGCACCTGTTACAAACGGGCGACCCCACCCTCTGCATCCCAGAATCCATGCACTGCCCCCCCCCCCGGCCCCCGTAAGGGTGGCGGGCTGACCCTCCCTCCCCCTCCCCCCAGGAGAGCTTCACCTTCCAGGTGTCCAGCAAGGACGTGCCCCTGGCGCTGATGGCCTGTGCCCTCCGGAAGAAGGCCACGGTGTTCCGGCAGCCGCTGCTCGAGCGGCCCGAGGACTACACGCTGCAGGTGAACGGGAAGCACGAGTACCTGTACGGCAGCTACCCCCTCTGCCAGTTCCAGGTGAGGGCGAGGGCTGGGAGGGGCAGGGCCTGGGTGGGGTGTGGAGCCGGGCCTCAGGCCCCTCTCCAACACGATGAGCCAGGCCTTTGGGGGTCCCGGGGAGAGCGTCCCCTTCCTGGGCTCGCCCCGCCTCAGGAGCACCAGGAGGGCTCCGGCTTCAGGAAGTGGGCGGGGCCAGAAGAGTCCTCGGGAGGGGACTGCCTGGGGTAGGCGGTGGTCCGAGTCGTGGTCGCCCCCGGTCTGGTGGGGGGTGGGTGGGCAGGGGGATGAATGGGGCTTCCCCCCCTGCCACGCTCACTCTGTGCCCCCGTCTCAGTACATCTGCAGCTGCCTGCACAGCGGGCTGACCCCCCACCTGACCATGGTGCACTCTTCTTCCATCATCGCCATGCGGGAGGAACAGAGCAACCCTGCCCCCCAAGTCCAAAAGCCACGCACCAAACCGCCCCCCATTCCCATGAAGAAGGTGAGCCCGTGCCTCCCGCTTACCCTCCCCTCCATCCCTTCCTCCCACCTGTTGTCCAGCCCCAGAGCCTCCGGGCCACGCCTCCGGCTGCTGGTGGGCCCAGGGCCCCTCATCTCCTGCTCCTCGGTTGGTGGGTGTTGATAGCTGGGCCTTGAACTTGGCCAGCCAAAGCAACACCAGTGAGTTGGGTGGGGGTGGGGGGCTGCCCGAAATTTCCCCGGGCAGCCCCCAGGCCTGGCTCGCACGCTGCCCTTCTCACACTCTCCTGCCCTCAGCAGTGGAGAGAGGCAGAGCTCAGGGGTCCTGGGGCATCCGCACAGCAGGTTTTCTGGTAAAGGGTGGTAAAGTGGGTGTTTGAGCCTTGCCACAAACCGGCAGCACTCCCTGCCCACCCCCGAGTGGCCGCGGGCCTTGCCAGGGGTCAGGGGCGCTAGGCGCGGGAGCCTCCCGTGGATTCCTCTGCTCTGACAGCTCCGCTTCTCCCGCCCCCGCCCCAGCCTTATTCCTTGTCCCTGTGGTCCCTGGAGCAGCCTTTCTGCGTGGAGCTGATCCAGGGCAGCAAAGTGAATGCCGACGAGCGGATGAAGGTAGGGGGCTCCCGGGGGGGACGGGGGATGTTTTCTGCACAAACAAGGTGGCTGTGGTCTCGAGGGGTGGTGGAGGAAGGAGGGGAGGCGTCACATGAAAGCCACCTGACCACATTACCCAGCATCCCTGCCTGGGGTGGTTGTGAGCCGCTTCAAAACAGGAAGAGGGGAGGGGAGCAGGCTGGCCGGCCAGAGAGGCTAATTCGCAGAAACCAGGCCCAGGGAGTTCTGGGTATTTGACTCTGGTAGAAGTTTCGGGGCCAGGCCTGGCCCAGGGATGTGGGAAGTACAGAGTCTGGGAGGGGGACAGGTGCCGAAGAGGCGCGGCTCCAGTTGGGCCCTGGGCACACTTAGGAGGTGTGTGCAGTAGGTGCCTGGACCCCTGGGGGCCAAGCCCACTTCCGGGCCATTCGCCACCCCATCTCCCTCGTTCCTCAGGATAGGATAGCCTGTGAGGTGCCTATATTATTGTCCCATTTGCTGGACGTTACGCCTGGGTCCGCAGAGGTTGAGTCTCTTTGTGGAGCACTTTTTGTTGGGGTGATTTCACACGCAGGGCAGGTCTGGGGCTCCTGGACAAGATCCTGGAGCACCGGATTGAAGCCGCTTTCTGGAAGGGCTGGAGGGGTGTCAGGGTGGAGCAGAGTGGTGTTCAGGTGCCATTAAACACTCCCCTTCTCATGCGGCTCATGCGGTTCTGAGCCGTGGAGGTGGCTCTTGGGTATTAGAGGTAGAAGGGCCCCTGAAGTTCCCAAGCCCCAGTGGGGAAACTGAGGTCCAGAGCAGGGAAGTGACATGCCCTGGGGTCCCACAGAGTCGTGGGGAGCCCATGCACAGCCCTTGGTGCCCTTCCCTTCACCTTGAACCCCTCAAGCCTTCGATCGCCCCTGTTCTGTGCTACTTTCTTCCACGTGGGAAGTGGCATTCAGACCCACGTGAAATGCTGACATTTCGGGAGCTCTGAGCCCTAGGTGGTGGAGGGGGGAGAACCTGGGCATGGGGAGAGGCTGGGCCCCTGCCACCTGTCACCCGCACCCGCACCTTCCCCAGCTGGTGGTGCAGGCTGGGCTTTTCCATGGCAACGAGACGCTGTGCAAGACGGTGTCCAGCTCGGAGGTGAGCGTGTGCTCAGAGCCCGTGTGGAAGCAGCGGCTGGAGTTTGACATCAACGTCTGCGACCTGCCTCGCATGGCTCGTCTCTGCTTCGCACTTTACGCCGTGATAGAGAAGGCCAAGAAGGCTCGCTCCACTAAGAAGAAGTCCAAGAAGGCGGTGGGTGGGGCTGGCGGGGATGCTGGGGCCAGGCTTCTGGGAGCCAGCCCGCGGCGGGTTCCAGGGCTCATGAGCAGGGGACTCGGAATATCTGGGCCTGAGCCTTCGGTCCTGGTTGGAACCTGGCGGCTGCTCCCTGGGGTAGGAGGGAGTGCACTGTCCTCACCGGGAGCAGAGTGGCCCGAGTCAGCAGCCAGCAGGGAAGGCATGGTGGCTGGGCACTGAGTCACCAGGGCCCGGGATATGACTGGCCACTGAGCCACGCTGACCCGTAGCTGAGCTGGGCCAGCCTTCTGGGGCCGAGGTGGTTCATTTGGGGGTTTCTTGAGAAGCCGGGAGCAGGGATGCATCTGGGCGCAGAAGGGAGCCAGGAGGTGGCTGACCTTGCTGGCTTCCTCACAGGGAGTCTGGGGGAGGGCAGGGAAGCTTGGCTGGAGGGCACGCCCATCCTGCAGATGAGCAAATGGAGGCTCCCGGGCGGCTGGCCCTGACCTGCCTGTGGTCTTCCCCAGGACTGCCCCATCGCCTGGGCCAACCTCATGCTGTTTGACTACAAGGACCAGCTCAAGACCGGTGAATGCTGCCTGTACATGTGGCCATCCGCGCCAGGTCCGCCCCGGCGGGAGGGAGAGGCCCGGGGGCGTGGGCTCCCAGCTGGTGGCATTCCTCGTGCAACTCCCGTCCATCCCCGTGTCCAGACGAGAAGGGGGAGCTGCTGAACCCCGCGGGAACAGTGCGGAGTAACCCCAACACGGAGAGCGCTGCTGCCCTAGTCATCTGCCTCCCTGAGGTGTCCCCCTACCCTGTATACTACCCAGCCCTGGACAAGGTCAGCCCCCTCGCCAACCGGGCCGGGACCCGCCCTGCCCAGAGGCTGTGGGGCTAAAGATGACCTTTCTTGACCCTGCCTCTGGGGCTCCCCAGAGCATGGTGCCCCTCGCCCCCACCCTGCCATCCCCCCCCAAGTGGCCTGGGGCTGGGGCTTGGTCACCACACACATTGGGGGACCTCCTTGACCCTCAAGAGTCCTAACCTGCTTTAGAGCAGTGGTTCTCAGTGAGGGCCACTTTGCTCCCCCAGGGGACTTGGGGCCATGTCCAGAGACATTTTGGGTTGTCATAGCTACTGGGAGAGATGGTCCTGGCATCTGGGGGGTGGAGGCGGGGGGTGCTGTGCACAGGACAGCTCCCAGTGCCGGGCGTGTTGACACTGCCCGTCCCCGGGTGGGGGACCCCCAGGGCTGGCCCGGGTCCGGGGGCTCCTCTGAGACGGGCCCGCTCGTTGCAGATTCTGGACCTGGGGAGGCACGGGGAGCACGGGCGCTTCAGCGAGGAGGAGGTGAGCTGGGGACGGTGGGCGGAGGGGCGCCTGGCCTGGCCGCGGCTCACCCGGCCCGCACCCCTCAGCAGCTGCAGCTGCGGGAGATCCTGGAGCGGCGGGGGTCCGGGGAGCTGTATGAGCACGAGAAGGACCTGGTGTGGAAGATGCGGCACGAAGTCCAGGAGCGCTTCCCCGAGGCGCTGGCCCGCCTGCTGCTCGTCACCAAGTGGAACAAGCACGAGGATGTGGCCCAGGTGGGCGCGGGGGGGCGGGGCCGGGCAGGGGGCGGGGCCTCCGCCGGGGCCGAACCTCGACCTCGCGCGCAGCCGCACCTTGACCGCCTGCATCCACAGATGCTCTACCTGCTGTGCTCCTGGCCGGACCTGCCCGTCCTGAGCGCCCTGGAGCTGCTGGACTTCAGCTTCCCCGACCGCCACGTGGGCTCCTTCGCCATCAAGTCTCTGCGGAAACTGACGTGAGTCCCGCGGGCGGGGTTTGCCCCCGAGGCCTGAGCCTCGCCTGGGGTCTGCTCAGGCGAGGCCGGCCTCCCTCCTCCGCAGGGACGACGAGCTTTTCCAGTACCTGCTGCAGCTGGTGCAGGTCCTCAAGTACGAGTCCTACCTGGACTGCGAGCTGACCAAGTTCTTGCTGGACCGGGCCCTGTCCAACCGCAAGATCGGCCACTTCCTTTTCTGGCACCTCCGGTACGGGGAGCCAGCGGCCCTGGGCGGCGGGAGGGGGGGGGCCTGGCCTGGCGGCCTCGCGATCCCGCCTCGCCCCCCCGGACGCGGCTCAGCCGTCCCCTCCTTCCCCTAGCTCGGAGATGCACGTGCCGTCCGTGGCCCTGCGCTTCGGCCTCATCATGGAAGCCTATTGCAGGGGCAGCACCCACCACATGAAGGTGCTGATGAAGCAGGTGAGGCTCGCCCGGAGTCCTGGCCTCCTGGGCCGGGCTCTGTGAGCAGGGTCAGCCCCTTCAGAGCCCCCTGGGCTGGGCAGAGGCTCCCAGCCTGCTCCCCCCCCCCCCCCGCCCCCGCTACCCTCCTGTTCTCTCTCTACTCACCAGGGGGAGGCGCTGAGCAAACTGAAGGCCCTGAACGACTTTGTCAAGGTGAGCTCCCAGAAGACCACCAAGCCCCAGACCAAGGAGCTGATGCACCTGTGCATGCGCCAAGAGACCTACCTGGAGGCCCTCTCCAACCTGCAGTCCCCGCTGGACCCCAGCACCCTGCTGGCTGAAGTCTGGTGAGCCCCGAGCCCCATCCGGGGCCTCCTCCCCCTGCCCCACCAGACGCCCCGCAGTGGGAGGGGGGGTCCCTGCTGACTGCTTTCTGGCCCTCAGCGTGGAGCAGTGCACCTTCATGGACTCCAAGATGAAGCCCCTGTGGCTCATGTACAGCAACGAGGAGGCGGGCGGTGACAGCAGCGTGGGCATCATCTTTAAGAACGGCGACGGTGAGCAGGCCGGGCCCCAGACACGTGCTGTGCTGCCCCCTCACGGGGAAAGGGCGGGCGGGCGGGCTGAGGAGATGGGGGTCCTGGGACCGTGGGGCCTGGGCGCGGCTGGGAGTGGAGAACCCACCAGAAGCTCATGCTTCTCCTTCTGGGGACGGCCGCACAGACCTCCGCCAGGACATGCTGACTCTGCAGATGATTCAGCTCATGGATGTTCTGTGGAAGCAGGAGGGACTGGACCTGAGGTGAGGGGCCCTCCTGTCATCCACTTGGACTTGCTCCACACCTCAGACCCCGCCCCCTTGGAGGAGTCCTCTGTCTAAGCCAACACCCACACCTCACGTTGGAAAAGGGGCTGTTCTAAGAGCAGAGACCAGGTTCAAGTTAGGGCCGAGGGAGGCGATGAGTCCGCAGAGCGAGGGTGCAGAAGGCCAGGCCTGGCGCTTGGCGTGTCTTACCCGCTTTGCCCCATGCTCCCTGGCTTCCTGCCCTGTCTTGGGAAGCAGGGGACATCTTCCAAACCACCTGGATTTCTCTCTGGGCAAACATGAGCTCAGTCGAAGTGCTGACTTTTCCTCTCTGCACCTTGAGTGCTGGTGTTGAGCTCTCCAAGGAGCCCTCCCCTGGAGCTCCAGGTGCCAAGGGCGCCTCCCTAGCACCTTTCTCCTCCCTTTTGGCAACATCACCGGCATCTCCTGTGGCTGTTTTGGCTGTCCTGAGCTCCTTGGGCTGGGGCGGGGGGTGGTGCACGCTGCCCCAGGGACAGCCCTTGACCATGGCATTTCCCCGCGCCTCCCCCCACCCGGCTAGGATGACCCCCTATGGCTGCCTCTCCACCGGGGACCGCACAGGCCTCATCGAGGTGGTACTTCACTCAGACACCATCGCCAACATCCAGCTGAACAAAAGCAACATGGCAGCCACAGCTGCCTTCAACAAGGATGCGCTGCTCAACTGGCTCAAGTCCAAGAACCCTGGGTAGGTTCGGGGCCCTAGGGACAGACCCCCTTTCCAAGAGGAGCAGTGTAGGAGTCAAAGGTGAGGGGAAGGGCCCCTGATGGTCTCCATAACTTCTTGGCTCAGCTGGGGACCAGGTCTGCTCGGTGTTGGGGTGGGCCAGGTCTCTATTTCTCCCAAGGATCAGTTAGCTATTGCTGTGTAATGACCACACTCATCTTAGGCATGTGAAACAACTGGGGCCCCAGTCATGTGTCTCTGTGTGGTCTTCCCTCAGTGAGTAGACCAGCCTTGGCGTCCCTCCATAGCAATAGGGGTAGGTTCAAGGGGTAGTTCAAGGCCTTTCTTAAGGCCTAGGTTCCGGGAGGTGTCCAAGCGAGGTGTTCCATCGGTCCAAGCGAGTCATAAGGCCAGATTCAAGGAGAGGGGACACAGACCTGACCTCCTGGAGGAAGCTGCTGCAAAATGGCATGGCCATGGTTTGTAATCCCCCTCCCCACCCACACACCAACAGGGAGGCCTTGGATCGAGCCATTGAGGAGTTTACCCTCTCCTGTGCTGGCTACTGTGTGGCCACTTACGTGCTGGGCATTGGTGATCGGCACAGCGACAACATCATGATCCGCGAGAATGGGCAGGTAGGGGCCACGTGGGCAGCACCAGTCACCCTCCCAGCCCCCCCCCCACCGCACCCCTACATTGGCACTCTCCTCTCTGACGATGGCTTCTCCTTCCCTTTTCTTAGCTGTTCCACATTGATTTTGGCCACTTCCTGGGGAATTTCAAGACCAAGTTTGGAATCAACCGTGAGCGGGTCCCCTTCATCCTCACGTATGACTTTGTGCACGTGATCCAGCAGGGGAAAACGAATAACAGTGAGAAATTTGAAAGGTGAGGGTGCTCAGGGTCCCGGGTCAGGTCTTATAGGAAGAGGCCGGGGTGTGTGTGCGGGGGGGGGGGGGGGGGGGGGGGGGGGGGGGGGGGGGGGGGGGGGGGTCAAAGGGAGTGGGGGCTGTTTCCAGGGTGAGAGTGGGGTGGGAATGGCCGTGAGGACCCAAAGCCCTGCCTCCCACCCCCACAGATTCCGTGGCTACTGTGAGCGAGCCTATACCATCCTGCGGCGCCACGGGCCGCTGTTCCTTCACCTGTTTGCCCTGATGCGGGCCGCCGGCCTGCCTGAGCTCAGCTGCTCCAAAGATATCCAGTATCTCAAGGTAAATGCCAGGGGCGGGCCCTGCCAGGCAGCCCCGCAGCCCCCAACTCCCCAAGGCCTCTGCCTCTGAACGTTGCGGTCCGTGGGGCCCTGAGTTCGTGGACCCGGCAGGGTACTCCCGGTGTGGGTCCTTCATACCGCAAACGACCCAGCACCGGGGGTGGGGGTGGGGGGGAGGGCTGGTGGGGTCAACCCAGTGCCATTGCAGGGGTGTCGGGACTCCCTGGGTCCACCGCTGTGGTGGTTACACTCGTACAAGACAGTGAACGAGATACATCCCATCTCCGTTGAAAAATGCTTTTCCTTCCTGTGTCTTTCCGGCCTGGGAGAAGCCGGGGGTCGGAGGGTTGGTGGGTCTCCAGCCGCTCTTGGTGCCCCCCGGGTCATGCAGAACAAAGCCGCCCCCTGCTGTGCCACCACCTCCCGGGGTTAATGTCCACTGCGGGAGGCGAGGCCACCTGTCCAGCTCTGGGGCTTTGGGGGGCTGGCTTCCTGGCTGGGGCTGGCATCCTACTTTGAGGGCGGGTCAGGAGGCCGTCCCGGTTTGAGAGCTGAACAAAGAGCTCTTCCCAAGGGAGGGTCAGTGGCGCCATCTCCGGATTCCCTTCCCGCAGTTCCTTCAGGAGGGAACTGACGGCGGTCGGGCGGAGGGGTGTGCCAGGACGGGCCCCCTCTGCCTTGAGCTCACTGCTTTGATGACTCTGCCCCAGGACTCTCTGGCGCTGGGAAAGACCGAGGAGGAGGCTCTGAAGCACTTCCGGGTGAAGTTTAACGAAGCCCTGCGGGAGAGCTGGAAGACCAAAGTGAACTGGCTGGCCCACAACGTGTCCAAAGATAACCGGCAATAGCAGCTCCTGCAGCTTCCCCCCACCCGGGGCCCGGAGGCAGCGGGCCGCCCGCCTTGGGAACCAGGCACCCTCAGCGGTCCTCCGGGGCCCAAGAGCCTGAACCGCACCCCACGGGAAAGAACCTACAAGACTGCCTTTTGTTTACACTGGTTATTTATTTATGACTTGAAATGTTTCAGGAACTCGACAGCCATAAATGGAAATGCATCCTCTGTGCAGGGGAGGGCCGTCCTCAGCCACGGCCCTGCGCTTCGCTGAGAAGACACCGAGTCGAGCCCTTCGGAGGCTGCACCTCGCTAAGGACCGTAACCACGAGTCTTCCAGCTGGTGAATCGGGACCCAGCAAAGACTGCTCTCCCCACCGGGAAGCCTGCCTTCCTCCCAGGCTCCCACCGTGCTGCCCAGGGCTTGGCGCCCGGCCGTTACCTGGTGCCCACTTGTCCGCTCGCCCCCTCCACCTCTGTGCTCTCCACGGGCTGAGCGCGGGGCAGCTCCCAGAGGAAGTCTGGGTACCCACTAGAATCAGGGATGCTTGCTTTCCACTTTTAAAGTGACTCTTGGGTACGGGAAATCCTCTCCTCTCTTTGCTGTAAAGCAGTTTTGTTTGCGGGTAAGAAAACAAAACGAAACAGCCAAACTACTTACTGAACCTCTGTGGCTCAGAACGGCCTCCACCCCCGTAAAGTATTCTATATGCTGGTCCTCAGGACATTAAACAGACCTGAGCTTGACTTAGCTCAACGTGCCATGGATCGAGGTCAGAGTACTTTGTGCAGTTGGCTCTGACCTGCCTCGTAAAGCAGGTTTTAAGGAAGGCAGGACCTGATCTCCAGAACTCTCTCCTTTGGGAGCCTACTTGAGAAAGAGAAATCAGGTTCCAGAAACCTGAGCAAGGTCTGTGGTGGAGTCTCTCTCTCTGACGGTCCTTACTTAGCCTGAAGCAGTTCAGGCTTAGCCTTAGGGGCAGTCTGGGGAGCTCCAGAAATGCTAGGTTCCTGGGCCTCTTTAGCTGTCTGAAGCCAGCTCTGGACAGGGGACTAGGAATCTGGGCTTCTAGAAGCCCGCAGATGATCCTTATGTGTTAGAGGCCTCATGAGGCTGGGCAGAGTCAGGAGCAGCTGCCCTGTGGACAGGGGCGGGGGCTTCGAAGAGAGGAAGAGCCCACTGCCTTCTGTGGTCAGTGAGCAGCAGGCACGCGGCGCGGTCCACACGTGGGGAGTGCCGCCCACAGACCACTGCCGACCACACTCTGGTCCCAGCTAAGCGCTGAGGTCATCGGCCCCCTGCACCCGCTTGGAAGTAGGACGAGCCGAGTGTACGTCTCCGTGATACTTATTGACACGTGCCTGTGTGCTGCCCGGCCTCCTGGCTCCGATGCGTGGCCTGGGTGCTTGGCGAGGAGAGTATTTTCTGTTTTTGTTTTCGAAGTTTTTTTCGTGTTTCTGTATGGGGAAGGGGAGTTCAACACAGCCGGTGGAGGGCACTCTGTGAAGCCCTCATGTGAGAGGGAACAGCCTACTGAAAGAAATAAAAGCCTTTTTATGTTGTGTTCTCAGGTCAAAAACCAAACCAGCGAGCGCAGGGTTAGAACAAAACCAGGACGAGACAGGACGCGCCCACGGGAGTGAGAGCCAGCGCTTTATTGCGGCGGGGACACTTTCTGACCTCATCAATATACACATGTGCGAAGTGACACCGCGCAGGGTCTGCCTTAGCATCTACCATTGTCTACACAGAGCAGCTACAGCGACAGGACATGAGGGGCGGCCACACACGACGCGTGACAGCCGCAGTGTCCGCGAAACTAGCAGTTATGATCACAGAACAGTATTCATGATTATTTCCCCCCCAGGTTTAGAAATCTAAAATTTTACATGTAAATTAAAAACAAAGTGCTGTCGGGGTTTGAGCTCATGACTTGTCCTCTCCTTTTCCACCCCCCACGGGCCGAGCAGCGGGGCCTCTCACTCCTGGGGAGCGGGGTTCGCCTCTGGGGCCGCTGGGGGGAAAGCCCGCACTCAGCCTCGGACGTTGTTGAGCGCGGGCCACGCAGGCCGGTTCTGTCTCCACGCCAAGTGGCCGGACACTTCGCGCCATCGGTGCACGCACTCACCGGCAGGGCGTTGGACGTCGAGGAGGCACGAACCTGAGGCTGCACACAAGGAGTCCAGCTTCCTGTGCAAGGAGCTGACGGTCTCAGAGGAGTGTGTGAAAGAGGCCAGGGACCCCGGCACCCCCACCCCTCTGTCAGACCAGAAACGGGTAGAATCCCAAAGCAAAGAGCTGGCTGTTTCTAGCCTCCGGAGAGGGCTCCCGATCCGGTCCCCCGCTGCTGAGCAGTGCGGGGAAGTCCGTGCCCCTGAACCGCCGGGGCGCCCACCGAGGGTGTGCACTGAGCTGGGCCCAAGCAGGGCAGGTCCCTCTCCTCTGGGGTGGGGGTGGGGCTGGAGCCCGCGGGGCCTCTCCTGTGTTTCAAGCCTCACTCTGCATGCCAGTCCTGGGTCACACTAGCACGGAGGACACGAGGAATCCCAATTTATTTACAAAATATTAAAAAGTCAGTTCATCATCTACATATTAACCCCCATTCTGCCATTTTATACATGCACTAGTTTGGAAAAAATAAAGACTTTAAAAAAAGAAGAAAGGATTACGAGGCGGGAGGGAGCAATTTTAACCCTTTGTCAGTGAGTCCAGGGATTGCAGCTTTTCTGGAGGCGTGAGGGGGCCGCGCAGAGCGAGCCGCGGCGAGCTCAGAGCGAGCTGGGCGGAGGGCAGGTGTGACACCGAGCGGGGAGGGTCTGCAGACCTACTGGCCGGAATGACTTTGTACACCGTGGACCCTTGAGGCTGGGGCAGCGGAGTCTCCTGAAGCGGAAGGGGGGGTTGTGGGGGCGGGGGGGGGGGACTCAGTAGCTCAGGGTGGAGTCATCCCACTCCAGCTGCTGCTGCCGGTTCGCGCTCTGCTGGTCTCCGTGCTCCCCCTCCTCCTCCTCACTGCTTTCCGACTCGGCACTGGTGATGTCATCTTCCTCCTCCCCGGCCTCGCTCTCCTCCTCCTCTTCCTCCTCCTCCTCCTCCTCGCTACTGTGCTGGTCCTCGTATGTCTGACACAGAGACGGCACGTGACCCTGGTGTCCAGTGCCATTCACCCTCCGGGAGCCGCAGACAAAGGGGACGCCTGACAGGTCACCTCATCCAAGACCAAAGGGGAAACAGCTCTGCTCACCACCCACAGGGGCTGTCATGCACAGGGAGTGCGTTTCTCCTCTCGCTGGGTGGCACGAGCTTGAGTGAGGCCTCTCTGAGACTCAGTTTACCCACCTGCCCCTCACTGAGTTGTCATGTGGATCACATGACATTTAAGCCACAGAAACACGGAGACGTGACGGCCACGCTGCTTCTCTGGGGCGGGCCTAGCTTCGGCCCTTGCCCGCTGCGGTTTTGTCACGGGGGCTGCCGGTCTGCACCTACCTCCATGGGGTTTACGGTGATGGTCAGAGCGGAGTCGTCCCAATCCATCTCGTTCTCCTTCCCGGTGTCCTGGTCCCGCATGGTCCGCTGATGAGCAGCCCGGATCCGGAACACCCCCAGGATGATCATGAAAACCAGGAAGCTGACGCACACCACAATGACAACGGTGGCGGTGCTGGGGACAACTGCAGAGAGAGGAGCGGACACGGGGCTGTGGTGGTGTGACCTGGCCCGGGGGGCGGTCGTGCCCTCAGCCCCGTCCTCCACAGAAAGACACGCACGCACGCACACTGATGCGGCATCTGACCCGGAAGAGCTTGAAGAAATGTGAGCAGAGTCTCAGCACAGGTTTCAAGCCCATGTCCGGCCACTTCCTGCCCTGGGCTACTTTAGTCCCTGTCGGGTGGCCTGCGGCCATGGCTGTTCGGAGCTGGGGCCGGGCTCTCGGCAGGAGGGTGTCCCCCGCACCCCACCCCCCGCCTGACCCAGCCGGCCCTGCTGCTTGCCCGCAGGCCTACCTGCGAACGGGTGGGGGCTGGCCAGGTTGTGACCTGAGAGATCGACAAAGGCGTGACGCTCCGGGTGGACGAACTGCGGCTGGGCGGCCATGTGGCTGGCGTGCTCCATGGGGCTGGCCGTGTGAATGACGTTCACCTGCAGAGAGACACACAGGCGGCCTGAACGTGTCCAGGAGGCGGAAACGCAGTTCAGGAGCTAAGAGGACCAGCGCTACGCAAAGGGGTCCCCGGACCAGCCCTGGCGGGCGGACGAGAACAGAACAGAAGCAAACTGAGGGTCAGCACTGAGACGCCGTTTAACTACCTGACGTTTTCGCACATCCAAGAAACATGGCGCTGTTCTAATGATTCCCTCTAACTGTATTTTGTAGAGGAACCCGTCCACAAAAGAACAGCAAAACCACCACGACTGTCCCTTACCACAGGCCACCTGAGAAGCACTGACACAGCCCACGGTGTCCCTGCCTTTCCCCCCAAACCACAGCCACATCGAAGAGCACAAATCCTAGTCATTCGTTTCCTTTTAAATTTGTGACCCTTCGCCTCCAACAAACACGTGTCGGCTTTAGCCCCGTCACTTGAGCACCGTGCTGCTGAGGCCACCGCGCAGACGCGCAATTGCAGAGAGTAACTGGGCCCATTTCTCCAGACCACGGAAGCCATGAGTGATTAAGGGGCTGTAGTCCAGGCCTATGGAAGACTTCAGAGCTGGGGGGAGCACCCTCTGACCACCATGCCCTGAGTCACCGCGACCAGGGTCTGCAGACAGCACAGTGCCCCTCCCCCTGGGCCTGCAGTCCACAAAGAATCTTTGGGTCCCTGGGAACTGCTCTTTGTAAAACAGTGTCAAATCTCAACAAACCGCTGTGGCCCTAGTCACAAGGTATTAACTGCCTCTAGCTCTTGACCATCTCCTTCCAAAGGCCCCTCAGGCCTCCATGATGGGCATGCCAGATGCACCCCTGCCCACCCAAACCTGCGCGGGCGGGACCTGAGGCAGCCCCCAGGCAGGGAAAGGCTGGTGCGCCAAGGCCGTGGCCCGCACGAACGCTGCAAAAAATGGTGTTTGCAAGCATTGGGGCCATACACGGGCACCCAATCACCCACCACTGGCCCCTCTCAGCGTGGGCCCTGCACGCACCTCCACCTGAAACTCGTTGCTGACGTAGCGACCATTGAGCTCTGAGCAGACGAGCTTGAACTTCCGGTCAAGCAGGGACCTGGTGTGCCAGTTCCGATAGCGGAGGAGGCGAAGAACCTCCTCATAGTTGGCCATGGTGTCCACACCTGCGGGGAGAAGGTGAGAAGACTGCCTGGTGGCTGCAGGCAAGACCAGGGTCAGGGCAAGCTGGGGTCAGGCACAGGGGCGGCGGGACCACACATGCGCGCACTGCGGCTTTCCAGCTGTGGGGGAGAAACGCAAGTGCGCAGGCACATCTGTCCCTCTCTGGGGCGCGTGCCATCGTGTGCCCCACTTCCCTTCCTGCTGGGACAGCACGTGCAGCCCCCACGGATCCCGGTGAGCCTCTCCTTCCCCGCTGCCTCCAGAACCCCCAGAGCTCGGAGACAGGAGGCGGCGCCGTGACCCACACTCACCCGTGAAGACCATGCCCAGGTCAGAGCCGCTCACTGCGATGCCCTTCTGCTGCAGGCGGGCCGTGTCCACCTCCAGGCTCTCCTGGGCCGGGTTCAGGTCCTCCCCATCCACCGTGACTTCTCAGGTGTCCAGGTCATGCACGATCTCCTCGGACACGAGCGACTCTTGAACTGCAAGGACACAGTAACCCCGGATAGTAGAGGCCGTGGGCCGGGGGGGTGGCCGCACCCGGTGGCCTGCTAGCTCTCCTTGAGCTCACAAGCCCTTTGAAAAATCAATGACAGAGGCCCAGGAGAGTCCCTTTCAAGAGTCGGGGTGCTTTATGTGTCTGGGAGGACTGGCACCCCGACAGGCCCCTGCCCACTCAGCAGGAGCGGCAGCGGGCCCTGCAACTGGCCCGAACCCTCCCAGCCTCCCCAAGGGCATCTCAGATGCGGACATCACACTGCAAGATGAGGCGAGGGCTCTCCGGGTGGGTTTCCAAAGAGCATAATGGGTGCTCTCTTCAGCAGCACAGATACCAAAGAGCATAATGAGCTCTCGTCCAGGGGTCAGATTCCAGAAGCCGACCCAAGAATAGCATGAAGACATCCAAATCTCTCAAACTCCCAGAAAAAAAGAAGCCAGTAAGAAAGCAGCAGCAGTGGGGTTTCACCCCCCCACCCACCCTGGGTTCGAGCCAGAGTGAGGGTGACTATCCCAGGCAGGAGAGCTGTTACCTGTGGGGTCCTCGTCCCCTTCCCCTTCGGGCTCCACTTCTCTCGTGATGGTGCTGATGATCCGAAGCTCAGGGAAAAGGAAAACCCCTTCTGGGCTTTCGAATTCCGAAGCCGCACGAGCAAAATGGTGGACCCCACTCAGGCTGACCTTCGGCTCCTCCGGCTGCAGCACCATCACGTAACCGTCCACCGGGGGCACTGAGATGCAGGCGGCCTCATTAAAACACCTGCCAAGGGACGGAGAAGGCAAGGGTCAGAGTTTCGAGAAGCGGTCTTGCAGGCTACCCACAATGGCACATGGAGGGTGCAACAGGCAGGATTCCCCAGGCCCTGGGGGCAGAGGCTGTGGCCCTCTGGGAACGGGCCTCCACCACACTGGTAAACGCCGTCAAACCCTCTGGGAACAAGCGATGGCCCACCAGTCTTTACAGACAGGAGGCTGGACTGTCTTAAAAACCTAAATATACACATTTTCTTCTCAAGAGTCACAGGCAAAGGCAGGTTGATAGTTAGAAATCAGCACCTACTTGACTGTGGTGGTGATTTTGAGTCTTCGGATCCCAGGTGTGGGGAACTGCCGTGAGTTCAGGTAGGCGACGTGCTGCATGGCTTTATCCAGCTCCCCAACATCGTCTCCCTCCAAGGTCAACGCCAACTGACTGGGGTTGGTATGGATCTGAAATCATACCAGAGAAAGGTGAGAAAAGGGGCTCTAGTTGCAAGAAGCCGAAAGCACAAAGCCTCTGGCAAAGAGGGTTTGCTTGGGGATCGATCTCAATCAGTGACCTGGAGGGGAAAGGGACACAGAATTGGCAGTGATGAGACCCTCTTCTTCAAGGGTAAATCCCCACGGAGCAAACCTATCTGTGGTGTAAGAGATATAGGGCGCCTGGCTGGCTTCGCTGGTGAAACGTGCAACTCTTGATCTTGGGGCTGTGAGTTTGAACCCCATGGTGGCTATAGAGATTACTTAAAAAAAATTAAATCTGGGGCGCCTGAGTGGCTCAGTCGGTTAAGCTTTTGTCTTCGGCTCAGGTCACGATCTCACAGTCCGTGGGTTTGAGCCCTGCATTGGGCTCTGTGCTGACAGCATGGAGCCTGGAGCTGGTTTCAGATTCTGTGCCTCCCTCTCTCTCTGCCCTTCCCCCACTTGTGCTCTGTCTCAAAAATAAACAAACATTAAAAAAAAAAATCTTTGGGGCTCCTGGGTAGCTCAGTCAGTTAAGTATCTGGCTCTTGATTTCAGTTCAGGTCATGATCTCGCAGTTAGTGAGTTCGAGCCCTGCACTGGGCTCTGTGCTGACAGCTCAGAGCCTGCTTGGGATTCTCTCTTTCTCTCTCTCTGCCCCTCCCCTGTTCGTGTGTGTGCTAAAATAAATAAACTAAAATAAATAAATAAAATCTTTTAAAAAAAAAAGAAAGAAATACCTGTCTTTGGTCTCTGTCCCCAGTTTCTGGCACAGAGCCTCTAAAATCCTGGACATTTCCCGAGTACGAGCACCTTTAGTTACTCGTACTAAGCCCTTTCCAGGCACACCAGCGTCTGTGTCACCAGGCAGACTCCGGGGGGCTGAGGGTTTCAGGACGGAGCCAGCTGCCACAGGGACAGCCATGTGAACAGGGCCGGCACGTTCACACCCAGCCCCGATCTCTGGTCAGTGATTCAACCGGCTGTGCCTGATGTAACAGGAGCTCCGTAAACACCCCGCAAGGCCCGGGTTTGGGAGCTTCCAGTGTGTGCAGGGAGGCGCTCCCGGAGAGGGTGGGCAGCTCCCTCCTCTCCCTCCTCACCTGCCGGCTGCACAACTCCATCCCGTTGTTCCTGGGCTGCGGTCTTTATAATAAACCAGCGGTGCTAAGTGCTTTCTGAGTAGCTTAAGGAAATTACTGAAACTGAAAGGAAGGGGGGATTATGGGGACCCCCAACTTTGTAGCCAAGTTGGAGAGAAGTGTGAGTAATCCAAGGGCCTGACACCCCCACTGGCCTCTGCAGGGGGGGGCAGCCTCGCGGGCCTGAGCCTCCCCCGGGGGGCGGGGGCCACGCTAACTCCAGGGAGTCAGTGTCGGAAGTGAACTGAACTGTGGGACCCTGCAGGCGCCGGGAGAGCTGGGGACCGGTCAGTGGGCCAGCCCCAGTGTGTCTGCTGTCAGGTGTTGTGAGTAAAAGCAGGTCCAGAGCGATCATAGATCGAGCCTCTGCCAACAGCCCGCACCCTCAGGCCCCAAGAAGCAGCGAGCGCCGTGCGGGGGGGCGGGCGCCCGCGTTACCTTCACGCCCCCGCCGTCCTCAGGAAGCTGCAGGTCCAGCCCCTCCTTGCAGGTGTACAGACAGTCAATCACCTTCTTGTCCGCGAGTTTCCCAGAACGGACGGTCAGGCCAGCCAGGTTACCCCGGAAAAACTGGGTCATGTGCAGGTCGCCGCCTGAGGGACGCAGGGGAACAAAGCAGGCAGTTACGCGTGTGGCGCGGGCCCTCCTGCTTCACCTCTCAATGCAGTGTTACCGGTGGCGGCGGCTTGATGGAGGGACATGCGGGTTAGTTCGTACCACATCCTGTTAGCCTTGCAATCTATATGGAAGCGCAATGGAGAAATTAAGTCGTTTATGATCATGCACATGGCCTGGAGAAAAGAGGTGTGGGGGTCCCTCACCCGAAGCCAAGAGGTCCCACGAGTGTCCCCACACAACCGGCCACTCCCTGGAAAAGGTGGCCTACGCTGCACCGTCAGCCTGGTGCACGGGTGACATTTCCCACAGCCCTGTGGACCACTCGCTGCCCTCTCAATCAGCTGGGCCACGCTCTGGGTGGTTTTCTCTAACTGAGCACAGCTGGGGTTACATACAAACTCGGGGCCGGCCCCAGAGGCACAGGACTAGAGAGAGAAAAGGGTGCTTACTACCCACTACCCCTGCCCGCACCTAAGAGGCCTCCTACGCTACCTGGCTGAGCCCCACTCGGCCTGTCCCCAGGACAGCTGGCAACTGAGGGTGTTCTAGAAAACAGAAACCCAGAAAGTGGTCCTCGTCAGACCGTAGCCGAGAGCCAAAAAGCAGGTGAAAAGAAGCTGGTTCTCGGGGCACCTGGGTGGCTCGGTCAGTCTGATCCCAGGGCTGTGGGACTGAGTCCCACGCACCGGGCTTTGTGCTGGCTGCCTGGAGCCTGCCTGGGATTCTCTCTCTCCCCCTCTCTCTGCCCCTTGTCGCTTGTGTGCATGCCTACCCCCCTCTCAAAATGAATAAACAAAAAACAAACAGAAAAAAAAAGCAGCTTATTCTCACAAAATGATTAAGGAGACCAATGACTGATGGTGAGAGCATGTCTCGTTCCTGATAGGACTTTAGACACTGAGCCAACACCAGGGACAGAGATTTCTAAGAAACCTATGTTTAAAATCTAGTATCGGTCAGAACAGAGTATCTAGAAATGAGTCTCTTCCTGTCTCATGGTTCAGCCGCATGGGAACTGGGCGGTGGCCTCCCTGATGCGGCTGGTGAGATTTCAGCAGGGAGCCGCCTGTGGTGGATTCAGGGTAAAATTTTGGGGGGAGGGGGTCCCATGGGGGGGAGGGGGTCCCATCAGTGCGGAGCATTAATGAGTCTAATGAGTCGTTTATCCTCACTTCAACTGCAGTCAGAACTGGCAGAAAAGGGTGAATCCCGTGAAGTGGGGCGGGGAACGCATAATGCAAAGCAGCAGCTCAAAAGGTGTCTGGGACCAAAATGCAACTTGGGCATTTCATGCGAAACGTGGAATGAATTGATGTCTTTAAATGAAACACAAGAGTGAACCGTAGGGAAAGATCCAGCAACCTGCAGAGGCCATAGGCACAGGCTCGGTTTCATTGTCATTTTCAAATGCTGGATACTCTGTAGGAAAGCAAGACAAAGACAATAGAAAAGGGCCGAGAGGTTAGGCTCTTCACATTGGAATTTGAAAATCAGTCTCGAAAAGCTGCCAAATAAAAAACACACAGGGAAGAACTCTCACTTTGTCCCTCTCGGGGACATCTCCCCTCCCCCCCCCCCCAGAAGCAAGTCGTAGGGGATCGATCACCTTTTCGGAAGCCCCCCGCCCCCTGCCTCTCGTCGTTCCTCCCTCATCCCGTCGTCCACGTGCACCTTGCCTAATCACGGGCCGAATTCAAAATCAGGTGAACAGCAGCTCGTCCACTGAACTCACAATCTCCAGCTGCTGCTACTGGGTGGGGCAGCGACGTGCCGGGCCCAGCGATGCCGAGCCCCGGGCCCGCGCGCTCTTGTCCCACAGGGAGGACGTCCGTACAGACGAACTGGGACAGCACGAATAAGCATCCAAAGCCTGGTATGCGCATGGTAAACATGTAAAAGCATGTAGCTTTTGAAAGCTCAGAATGAGTTCACGTTGGTGTAGACGTTAACCTTTAAGTGACAGAGAAATGACCATGTTTTTACCCACTCTTTCTGACCAGGAAGGGAGAGTCAGAGGTTAAGAAACTCACCCAGATTAACAGATAAGCAGCAGTGGACCTGAGGCTTCTAACCACTGACCCTCTATCCGGCCCCGGGCCGGTGTCCTGACAGCAACGTCAGGCCAGGGAGGACACACCCAGGGACTGAGCACAGAATCTCCACTTTCCAGATCACGTCGCGGGAGCACTCCACAGCCCACAGCTCGCCCTGTGCTGCGGCAGCAGGGGGCACTTGGGGCCGGCCAGGCGCATGCGGCTGCGCTCCCACAATGTCCCCAGGTGCCTCCAGAACACCATCAGGAATGACATTTCAGGGGCGCCTGGGTGGCTCAGTTGGTTAAGTGTCTAACTTCGGCTCAGGTCATGATCTCATGGTTCATGAGTTTCAGCCCCGCTGACAGCCTGGAGCCTGGAGCTGCTTCGGATTCTGTGTCTCCCTCCCTCTCTGCCCCAGCCCTGCTGGTTCTCTGTCTCTCAAAAATGAGTAAATGTTAAGAAGAAGAAGAAGGAAAAAATAAATAAATAAATAAAAAAGAGGAGCGACATTTATTTCAGCCGATGTGGGTGAGGCTGCTGCCCACAGCACGCGCTCTCCACCGTGAACTTGTACAGACTGTGTTTCCTTATCCGCTGAAGGAAGGAGGAGACCTTCCTCCGGGTTGGCGACATCTTATAAACCCCGTGTCTGGTTCGGGAACTTAGGTGTGTTTTTCTGGCGGAGGACGTTGAGAAGCTCCGGTAGAAAGACGCAGTGGCACCGACAGGAGCCAGGAGTCATCACAGAACACGGGGCTTTATTTTAACCCAAGCAGCAAAGCTCTCAGGTTTGCACTTATATTTTTATTCTTACTTTATTTTATTTTTTTAATATTTTTTATTTTATTTTATTTCTAGGATAGAGAGAGACAGCGAGAACAGGGGAGGGTCAGAGAGAGAGGGAGACACAGACTCTGAAACAGGCTCCAGGCTCTAAGCTGGCAGTCAGCACAGAACCCGATGCGGGGCTCGAACCCACGAACCGCGAGATCATGACCTAAGCGAAAGTCGGACGCTTAACCGACTAAGCCACCCAGGCGCTCCTTTTTATTCTTATTTTAAAACAACTCAAATTATTGTTTAATTTAGGAAGCAGCTCTAGACTGAGCTGTTAAGACCCAGCAACTAAAAAATTCCTATTTCCCTGATAATTTGTTTCTCATTCCTTGGTCTCAAATTCTACCTTCTCATGGATGAACCGTCCCTGAAATTAAACCTAGAATTAGCCGAAGAAGTTCACTCTAAAATGCTATCTTAATCTTGTTAATTTGCAAGGATTTCGAGAAAATGATGAAATTCAAAGTCTCTAAAATTAAAGCAATGCTGTCGTGGGCACTGGGCTATTTTATTATCTTTCTCACCGACCTCAAGGGTGCAATGTTCCCATAGGGAGAAAAAACATGCACAAGGTCTGTTTAGCAGCGATGGTGGCCCAGCCAAGTGTGCGGGTTCACGTGAGGGCAGACTGAGAGGTCCGTGACCTTGGACAGGAAAAATTCTGTGCTACTGCCACTAACTTGTGAAGTTTAGCTTTTGCTCTGGGTCTAAATGTCGGCTACAAAACACAGAGGCATTAGTGTCATGGCCATTTTCCCAGCATGCTGTGCTGCTGCAGACATCACAAAGCCCATCACTGCTTTCAAATCCCAGCAGTCGCTGAGCTGGCTGCTAGAGCTTTCTCTCCATCTGTCAATAAAGCAGCCCAGGTATTTCAAAAGATTTGCCCATTTCAAAAGATTTGCCTTTTGGTGCCATGATGACTCTCTTCCAATCGAATTGGCTGCCTCAGAAATCCTATGTGCTGTATTTCACAGATTAATAAGAAATTATCCTGGGAAGGGTCCATATCAGACCACAGGCCCTAAATGCACCAGCTTTATGGTTTCAAATCCAGATGCCACGATTAACCAGGTGGGGTGACCCTGGGCTCTGAGCCTCAGTTTCTTTGGCTATAAAATGGGGATAAAAACTGTTCCTTCCCCACAGACTTACCACTATGGAAAGTAATGGGCACGTGGCCCGCCGGTTAGAAAGTACGAATAAATGGTATTGCTGTCCTACCCCATCCCACCTCTCATGGAGTCCCTTTCAGCACAGCCCTGCGGAAGCCCACAGGCCCAGCTTATCCAGCACTGAACACTCTGGAAGGGTCCTCTGGCTCAAAGTATATTCCCAGTTTCGTGCCTGATGGTCAGCTGTGGCCCCTTTGTCTTTGTGAACTTTTCGACGAACAGACTAACTTATACCACTCCCTCACTCGCCCTCTCCTTCTGTGTGATGCTTCCTCCCGGGTTCCCGGGGAGGGTGCCGGCTGCTGCAGTCCTAGAATGAACCGTAAGTGACACCCCCGGAGTATGGCATCGGCAGTGTTCCCAGAACAGCCACGCCCAGGAGAAGGGACGAAGAGATGAAGGCAATGCGGGCAGAACACTGGGACGAGCCTGCCTCCACCACCAAGGCCACGAGGCAGCAGGGCTGAATCCCCGACGCCGGGGAGAGGGTGCCAAGGACCGTCCATTACCTTGCCAGCAAGCCCCGACCACGAGCTGAGTTTCAATCTTGGATGGATGAAGCGGGTAATCTTCGGTCACAGAGAAGGGCTCGTGAGAAACACCGTCCACGTAGAGAGTCACGCTTGGGAATTCCACATTGAGGACGTAGTGATGCCACTCCTCATCACAGACCTGAGAGAGGTCGGGGGAGAAACCAGAGCATGAGGGGTCTCCCTTCCCGCACGTCCAGAGACCATGAAAGCAAAACAACTGGGTACGGAGAGCAAGTCGCCCGTAAGGACTAATGTCTTCCGAAAAAGGAAAAGGATTTCTTAAAACTCTAACAACAACGTACATCTCACTCAACCACATCCCACCTAAAAGGGCCAAGGCACCACTATCCCGTCCAGGACATTCCAGACCAGCGGGAGGTGCCCACTGCTCACGTGACAGGGCCCGGTTCTCTTCTGCCAACAGACTGACACCAGGAGATTCTTTTTTTTTTTTTTTGAACATTTAAAAATATTTATTATTGTTTTTTACAAATAGTTTATTGTCAAGTCGGTTTCCATAGAACACCCAGTGCTCATCCCCACAAGTGCCCTCCTCCATGCCCATCACCGCCTCCTCCCCACCCCCATCAGTCCTCAGTTTGTTCTCAGCATTCAAGAGTCTCTCATGGTTTGCCTCCCTCCCCCTCCCCCACTATTTCCCCCCTTCTTCTCCCCCATGGTCCTCCGTTAAGTTCCTCCTAATCCTCCTATACGTGCAAACATATGATATTTGTCTTTCTCTGCCTGACTTATTTCGCTCAGCATAACACCCTCAAGGTCCATCCATGTTGCTACACGTGGCCAGATTTCATTCTTTCCCATTGCCATGTAGTATTCCATGGTATAGATAAACCACATCTTTTTGATCCATTCGTCCGATGATGGACACTTAGTCTCTTTCCATGTTTTAGCTATTGTGGAGAGTGCTGCTATGAACATTGGGGTACATGTGCCCCTGTGCATCAGCACTCCTGTGTCCCTTGGGTAAATTCCTAGCAGTGACACCAGGAGATTCTTGTATCCAGAAGCTGGACAGCCTCCCACGGAGCGGGCTTAGCCCATCAAGATCCATGCCTTTTCCAGATCCAAATGAAAACCACCTCCCATTTCAGAATAAGCCATGCTGTAGCTCATGTATTTCCTTTTTTAACTGAAAGGTGATGATGTAAATAAACGTGAGCATACAGCTCAGAGGACATGATAAATTAAACTGTATTCCTTCCCCATCATGAATGAACATCCCTCCCCACCCCTGTGCCAAAGGAAAGTGCTATCAACAGCCTCCAAATCCTTTGGGTCTGGCACTCTCTGATCTTTGGCTTCAGAGGAAGAGGCAGGTACTTGAGACCAGAGACAGGCAGAGAAAGAGACGGAATGGGAGAATGTTTTTATTTCTTAAAAAAAATTTTAATGTTTATTCATTTTTGAGAGAGAGAGAATACACACATGCACAAATGGGGGGGGGGGAGAGAGGGAGAGAGAGAGACAGAAAGAGAGAGAGAGAGAGAGGGAGGAATCTGAAACAGGCTCCAGGCTCTGAGCTGTCAGTACAGAGCCCGATGCAGGACTCGAACTCAAGAACCTTGAGATCATGACCCGAGCCAAATTTGGACGCTCAACTGACTGAGCCACCTAGGCTCCCCATATTTTTAAAAATGTATTTCTAAATAAGCTTGACCAATTTACACTTTCTAAAAACCTGAACCAATGAAAGTTAAACAAACCAGATATATCACAACAAATGAAGAAATTACCAAAGAATATCCCCCAGAGAATAGCAGCTGCTCCTGAATGAGTTTATACAGAAAAAAATCCAAGCCTCTAACACTCTGCACATGCCTGTTACATATGCACAGTGTATGCGTACGTTTATATATTACATGAAACCTTTTTAAATGAAGGAACTGCACGGCAGGCAAATCACCTGCGAGGCTGATAATAGCTTAATTTTAGCTTCTCTATTTAAGACAAGTTCTGTAATATAAGCTCCTTCAGAAAGCGATTTATATTACACCTAGCTCTTAAAGTATGGCAGGTTTCCGGGCGATTAGCAGAATAACACTGCATTTGAAAGTCCATTTGGCTTTTGTCAAAAGTCCCTGAGAGCACAGACAAGACAGTGGCACAACTGGCATAATTTTCTAATTTCCTGGAAAACTGGGTGATCAGGAGGGGCACAGCCCAAAGCTGCAGACGGCACGCACGGCACTGCTCAGTCCGGTGCCCGTGTGCACCGTAAGGCGCACGCAGGTGGAGAAGAGCACTGGGGCTTCTGATCCAGGGGATATCAGAGGGCGGTGAGGCGGTACTTACCTGTTGAGAAGCTTTACGACGGTAACAGAAGAGGGAGGCAGAGCCCTAACACTAGAAAAAGGATCGTGCTAGCCAACTCTCTCCTTGGAAAGTGCAGGAAAAGTGGGGCGCCTGGGTGGCTCAGTTGGTTAAGCGTCCGACTTCAGCTCAGGTCATGATCTCGCAGTTCACAAGTTCAAGCCCCGCGTCAGGTTCTGTGCTGACAGCTCAGAGCCTGGAGCTGCTTCAGATTCTGTGTCTCCCTCTTTCTGACCCTCCCTGCTCATGATGTCTCTCTCTCTCTCTCAAAAATAAATAAAATCTTAAAAAAAAAAAAAAAAGAAAGTGCAGGAAAAGTAACTGTACGTGAAAATGAGGAGAAGGATAAAGGATCACAATTTAATCCCATATGAACTTTTCAAGAGAAACAAAGCAAACTGATGGAAAGACACTCCTGCGACACACATGAAAATGATCATGTGTTGTCTGAGAACACGCTGGAAGATGTCAGGAAGGTGACACAAAACACGGAAGTATGTTGATCAGGACCGGAGCAACTCAGATGAGAGCTGACGAATCAGGAATGACTTGGATAGAAAGTGACAGAAAACGTAGATAAAGGATGCCAACCAAAGGCAAAGGGTCCCCAGAGAAGAAAAGCAAAGCAGTGATGAGGGAGGGTTAAGAACTGTAGTGCCAAAAAGTTTCCTGAAATACCAAGCTGCTTTAACCTATATACTAAGAAAGGTCACACCACATATCTGGGAAAACATAGCCCAAACAATCAAAACACGTACATAAAATTAATTGGCTTTAAAAAAGAAAAGAAACACACCCTTTGGTCACCTAAACAAAAGAACCAAGTATCTTATAAGGGAAAGAAGATCAGACTGTCATCAGACTTCAATGCAACGTCTTATGTCAGAAGACAATGGACAGAGAAATTTTCTGTTCTTGTAAGTCTTTTTTTCTTAATGTTTATTTGAGAGAGCAAGAGCGAGTGGGGAAGGGTCAGAGAGAGAGAGAGAGACAGAAAGAGAGAGAGAGAGAGGGAGGGAGACACAGAACCTGAAGCAGGCTCCAGGTTCTGGGCTGTCAGCAGGGCTTGAACCCACTGACTGTGTGGACTGTGAGATTATGACCTGAGCTGAAATCAGACGCTTAACTGACTGAGCCACCCAGGCACCCCCAGACAAATTAAGCTTTAAAACAAAGACTGTAACGAAAGAAGATCATTATATCATAATTAAGGGGGTCTAGGGGCACCTGGGTGGCTCAGTCGGTTAAGCATCCGACTTTGGCTCGGGTCATGGTCTCATGGTTTGTGGGTTCGAGCCCCGTGTCGGGCTCTGTGCTGACAGTTAGCTCAGAACCTGGAGGCTGCTTCAGATTCTGTGTCTCCCTCTCTCTCTGCCCCTCCCCTGCTCACGCTCTCTCTCTCTCTCTCAGAAATAAAGCATTAAAAAAATTAAAAAAAAATAATTAAGGGGTCTATCCACCAACAAGACCTAACAATAAGAACTTAATACCCCACTTACAGCAACAGACAGATCACCTAAGCAGAAGATCAAGGAAACAACAGCCTTGAATGACACACTAGACCAAATGGACTTAACCAATATATTCAGAACATTTCATTCTAAAGCAGCAGAATACACACTCTTCTCAAGTGCACATGGGACATTCTCCAGACCAGATCACATATTGGGTCACAAATCAAACCTCAACAAGTGTAAAAAGATCAAGATCATAACATGCATATTTTCAGACCACAACACTATGAATCTTGAAATCAACCACAAGAAAAACTTTGCAAACCAACTGCAAATAGTTGGAGGTTGAAGAATATCCTACTTAAGAATGAATGGATTAACCAGGAAATTAAAGAAGAACTTAAAAGTATATGGAAGCCAATGAAAATGAAACACAAGAGTCTAAAACCTCTGGGATGCAGCAAAGGCAGTCTTAAGAGAGAAGTATGTCATAATTCAGGCCTTCCTAATAAAGAAGAAATGTCTCAAATATATATCCTAAACTTACACCTAAAGGAGTTGGGAAAAGAATAGCCACTAAGTAAAGCCCAAGACCAGCAGAAGAAGGGAAATAATAAAGATAAGAGCAGAAATCAAGGATCTCAAGGGGTACCTGGGTGTCCCCAAGTCAGTTAAGCGTCCAACTTCAGCTCAGGTTATGATCTCGTGGTTCGTGAGTTTGAGCCCCATGTTGGGCTCTGTGCTGACAGCTCAGAACCTGGAGCCTGCTTCGGATTCTGTGTCTCCCTCTCTCTCTGCCCCTCCCCCACTCATGCTTTGTTTCTGTCTCAATAATAAATAAACATTAAAAAATTAAAAACAGGGACGCCTGGGTGGCTTAGTCGGTTGAGCGTCCGACTTTCGCTTAGGTCATGATCTCGCGGTTCGTGGGTTCGAGCCCCGTGTCGGGCTCTGTGCTGACTGCCAGCTCAGAGCCTGGAGCCAATTTCAGAGTCTGTATCTCCCTCTCTCTCTGACCCTCCCCTGCTCACGCTGTCTCTCTCTCTCTCCTAGAAATAAATAAAAAATATTAAAAAAAAAAATTAAAAACAAAATTACCCTATGACCCAGCAATTGCACTACCAGGTATTTATCCAAAGGATACAAAAACGCTGATTCAAAGGTACACATGCACTCCAATATTTATAGCAGCACTACCAACAATAGGCAAATTATGGAGACAGCCCATATATCTATCAACTGATGAATGGATAAAGAAGATGTGGTGTATACATATACAATGGAGTATTACTCGGCAATCAAAAAGAATGAAATCTTGCCATCTGCATCAATGTGGATGGAACCAGAGTGTATATGCTATGTGAAAGAAGTCAGAGAAAGACAAATATAGGATTTCACTCATATTTGGAGCGAAGGAATATTTGTTAAGGAACAAGACAGATGAACACAGGGGAAGGGCAGGAAAAAGATAAAAACAGAGAGGGAGGCAAACCATAAGAGACTCTTAAACACAGAGAACAAACTGAGGGTTTGCTGGAGGGGAGGTGGGTGTTAGAATGGGCTAAACAGGGGATGGGCATTACGGAGGCCCCCTGTTGGGATGAGCGCTGGGTGTCATATATAAGTGATGAATCACTAAATCCTACTCCTGAGACCATTATTATACTGCATGTTAACTAACTTGAATTAAAAAAAAAAAAAAAAAGATTCTATCCCTCTCTCTTCGCCCCTTGTGCGCACACTCTCTTGCTTTCTAATATAAAAAAAGAAAAGAAACACCTGCTGTGATTTTAAAGGAAAGGCTTCCTCAGTTTACAGCGCCCCCTTGTTTCCTGAAACGCATCAATTTTTTTTCACGTGATACTTGCTTTTTATCACAGAAACTGTTGGGAAAGCAGCTTTGCAAAGATATACTATCATCAAAAGGGATATAACGTGACCTAACGGTGACACTGTAAACTCCCGCAAGCTAGTAGCTTGTGTGGTTTCTGAAAGATGTCAAGATTGCTGGCTCTGTGACAATCTAAAATGTCCCGTGGCACCCTTAAATCTGCCAGAGCACCCCGGGGGCTCCTTGGCACAATTTCGGAGGCAAGGCTTTAAATAATGAATAAACAAATACAAGGATCTCAATCCCAATTTTTAAGCAAGTGCTGCAAATTTCAATAAATTACAACACAGTGTTTTGAATTTAAAGCATGTAATTTCTTTACATTAATACTGGGTGTGTAAAATACACACTTATAAAATGAAAACCTTAGGCTTTCAGTTGAAAGGAATTCAAAGGATTTAATCTGCTATCCTATAACCCACCAGTAATATAAGGTGGTTTTTAAATGTCATCAGAAGAAGCTAAAGATGTAAATTAGACTATAGTTACTATAACAGATTTGTGCCGAAAGCGTCTACATACATTGCAAAACTTTCTTCTATTTTTCTATTTATTCACAAATATAAACATACCCTGCCCATACACAGCTGGTCCTGTATAAAGCTGCAATACCTAGTTATATGCTCTGAAAGGTCGTAAATCAATGAGTTCTCCAGGCACTCACCTGATTCAACTTCCAGTGGAATTCTGCAGGTTTGTATTTCTTCTCTTCGGAAGGATCCTGGCGGAGGAGGAAAGTAAGGCGGCAGCCGTGGACGTAGAGTGAATAATGGTGCCGGTTCATGTCTGCCAAGAGAATTCCTACCAGTGAATTGCCAACTTAAGACCCAAAAGAGAAGTGGAAGCTATTTCCTTCATGGATTCTGAAGACACGGGTTTAACACTTATCGGTGATCAGCATAAATGAACTCTCCAGTGGGGCGGAGGCAGGGTTTAGAAACACGCACACTTGGGTTTTCCTGAGATGTGGGGCCCAATTCACGGAGTAAAACGAGCCACCAAACACCAGTACAGCATCTGGAGGACACTGCGCTTGGGCACAGAACTCAGGATGTGTGTCACCAGCCAGCCTACGGGAGCCTCTTTTGGGCAAGAATAAGGGGCCTCGCCTCCAGCGACCACTGTGGCGGCCACCCAAGTATGCCGCCCTGACTGCCAAAGTAACCCACCTGTTTTGTCTGAGCTACAAAGGATCGTCTCCTTCTTCCTGCCGAAAGGCCCGTGCCGCATCCACACAGAAATCGTAAAAGGTTCTTTCGGGTTGACGGAAACGACACCATCTGGGATCCTCACTGCTTGGGTGCCATTGAACTCGAAGACCTGGTCACTGTCTTGGCCGTTGTCGGTGGGGAGGCCAACAGTCCAGTTCAAGGATCCACTCGGGGACGGGAGCAGCTCGGTGGTGCCAGACGCAGCGCCTAAGCCGACACGAAAACACTCAATACACATGGCGCGAAGGACTTGGGAGGTGGGAGTTTCGAGGCCACGCTGAGGCAACACCCTTATCTTCTAGTTACACAATCTGCTAGCTCCCGCTTACGTTGCTCAAAAACAAAGGCTTTTATTTTTTAAAAAAACCATAAATAATAACTGGGGGTATTTTTTTTAAAAAAAGGGGGTGCCTGGGCGGCTCAGTTGGTTGATTGTCCAGCTCCTGATTTCAGTTCAGGTCATGATCCCACGGTTCATAAGACTGAGCCCCGCATCGGGCTCTGCACGGACAGCACTGAGCCTGCTTGGAATCCTCTCTCCTCTCTCTGCCCATCCCCCTCTCATTCTCTCTCTCTGCCTCAAAAAAAAAAAACAAAAAAACCCACTTTAAAAAAAGAATAAAAGGAAGAAAGCATTACTTATAATCCCACTCAAATAAATACATCCACTATTTTTAAAAAACTGGGGGGGAGCCGCCTGGGTGGCTCAGTCAGTTAAGCGTCTGACTTCAGCTCAGGGTGTGATCTCTCATGGTTCATGAGTTCAAGCCCCGAGTCCAGCTCTGTGCTGACAGCTCAGAGCCTGAAGCCTGCTTCAGATTCTGTGTCTCCCTCTCTCTCTACCCCTCACCTGCTCACACTCTGTCTCTCTCTTTCTCAAAAATAAACAAACATTAACAAAAATTTTTTTAAATTCATTTTCAAATTGGCTTCACACAGAGTTTGAAGCCCAAAATGGGAACTGAACTCACAACCTTGAGATCGAGACCCGATCTGCTATCAAGAGTAGGATGTTCAACCGACCAAGGCACTCAGGCACCACCCCGAAATATATCCACTATTAACATCTGGGTGCAAACACTTCCAGTCTTTTCTCTACGAATATACACATATTATAAAAAATAGATTCCTACGATGTATATATGTACATACATTCCCATTAATATTCTTCCATAGCAGATTTTGAAAATGTCTCAGCACTTCACTGCACAGAAACACTGTGACTTATTTAACTGATCTCCCTGGTGAATCTCGAACAATCCTGAGACTGTCCCCACTCTTTTCTATGACAAACCCTGGCTTCACGAGGACTTCCATGTGACTCCACGATTATTCCCTTAGCGTAAATTCCTAGAAATGGAGTCAGTTAACGAAGAAACATGGAAAAAATTTCCAGCAGTTGTTACATACGGCCGAGCTCATTCTTCTATTAAATGTGCCCACACGGGGGAACACTCTGCGAGCTCTCCCGGTCACCTGGTCCTCTGCTCCTAGGAGCAGCATGACCTCACATACGACCTCGGTCAAATGACAGTCAGTGCCTGCCGCTTCCTTCCTAAAAGTGAGAAGGTATCCCCCTCTACTCCCAACTGAATTCCTCAGTAAACACGAGGTCACCACCACCTCCTCTGTAGGCCTGATGGGCACACGGAACGAAGGAAACACACACACAAGTGCAGAGCGTGCAGGGAAAGAGAGGAAATTCTTTCCACTCTTCCTCCCTAACTGTAAACTGTTCTGCTGAGAAAATGTTCACTTAATACCATAAAAGATAATGGCCCTGGAGAGAGAAAATACATTTTAAACATTACACTTAAATATATACAGTTTAAAATACGTCCTGGTTCTTCCACCTTCCAGGTAGATTTCAGCATGTGAATATTTGGACCCAGAGTCAGGCAACACTGGCGAACATTAACCATTAGGATAAGCCAGCAGAGGATGAGCTTTTTCGCTTTCGCGTATTCCCGTTATGTAAGAAATCCAGTTGCTTAAACCTACAGGCTGTAATGAGGCCGGTGGAAAGACAGGGGACACAGCAAAGCGCCATCTGCAGAAGTGACAGAGTAGCTCCTGAGGCGCAGCACACCCTCTGACCACGGAGAGCTCGTGGAAGCTACGGGTACCTCTTCACTGGCCAAGTGAGCCACTCTTCCTCGGCATTTTCCACGACAGGCATCCATACCTCCCTCTACTTCATTAGACAGACCAGAGAAACACCCACAACTGTTGGTGAAGACAGAGGGCGAGGCTTCGATAGGATTCGTCACCACGGGGTCTCTGGATTTCACGTAATGTTTATGGTAAACAGAGTCCGCTGAGCCTCGGAATTAGATAGGAGGGCCCTTAGTTTTCGCTTTCTACTTCACGTTTGCCAAATGCTATTGCTTTACCTGTATTTTTTTCTTCAGTCCTTAGATAAACATCTCATTTCAAACTCACTCCACTTACATAATTAATCCCTCTCTCTTGATTATCCTCAATGTACGTCAGAGAAATACTTTCTTCGCATCACAGGTTCCTAAAATGCCCACACAGGTAGCATTCTGAACGGGCTTTAGGGGGTTTATGTACCTCCTGAAGCCCACCCAGCGTGACAGGTAGCCAGTAAGGCTATAACGACCATGCCAGAAAGCCACAGTCTGTTCTGTTTAGGGTTATGAACACCCCCCCCCCCACCCCGCCTCCTTCATTCTTCCATCTGAAAGGGTGTCTCTTGCCCTCACTGAAGGCCATCAAGCAAGGCCCCTTACCGCACAGCCGGTGAAGAGATTGCTCAGAGTAGGTGTCACGGTCACAGCCTTTCCCGATGTGGCCGGTCTCCAGCTCTACCATCGCCTGCACCGAGGCCACGGGCTCCCCGCACGTCTCCAGGTGGGCGTCTGGGAGGAGGGCCAGAGGGCCCGAGCCAGGCTCGTACTCGATTCTCTTGCTCCATCCTGTGTCGGCCCGCAGAGCCGGGGGTGGGGAAGGAGGAGGACTCACACGTTAGGGCCCCTGGTACGTGACGCATCAGGACAGGTGTGAGGGCAGAAAGGAGAATGAAGCTCACCTTGCCAGCCGGGGCTGCAGGCGGGCTTGACGCTGACCTTCACCAAGACATCTTCCGCTGCCCTTCTCTTCCCGCAGTCGTAGGCGGTGACGGTCAGCTTGTACTGCTGTTCCTTCCCATAGTTTAGCTTTTCCGTGTTTTTTATATAACCTTCCAGAGAAGGAAAAACAACAGTGAGAAGGCAAAGCTGTGCTAAAATACAAAGTACACGTGCTCTGGGGCACCTGGGGGGCTCAGTCGATTAAGCGTCTGATTTCTGCTCAGGTCCTATCTCGAGGTTCACGAGTTCGAGCCCCATGTCAGGCTCTGGGATGACAGCTCAGAGCCTGGAGTCTGCTTCAGATTCTGTGTCTCCCTCCCTGTCTGCCGCTTCGCCAGCTCACAGTCTCTCTCTCTCTCTCTCTCAAAAATAAATAAATGTTAAAGTATTTTTTTAGGGGCACCTGGGTGGCTCAGTTGGTTAAGTAACTGACTTTGGCTCAGGTCATGATCTCACAGCTTGTGAGTTCGAGCCCCGTGTCAGGCTCTGTGCTGACAGCTGGGCCTGGAACCTGCTTCAGGTTCTATCTCCCGCTCTTGCTCTGCCCCTCACCCACTCATGCTTGCTCTCTCTCAAGAATATATAAAACATTTAAAACATGTATTTTTTTAATTAAAAAAAAGTACACGTGCTCTGTTATAAACACAGACATGGAAATCAAACATATTCTTGAGATAATCAACGCTCGGTCTGGCTTTCCTGAGCTTGAATTTACACTAAATGTGTCTTGAAGGGCTGCTGAGACAGAAGGAATAAGTCTACACACTTCAACCTCTGTTTATTCTCACAGCTCTTCTTCTTTGGTTTTATATTTGCTTTAAGATTAAGTAGTTAACATATAAGAGAATAAAGAAGACAAAGTAATTCAAGCACTTCAAATACTAAATACTAAAGCAAGCTGCATTAAATATTTCTTGCTAAAAGATTTACCGTGTATGTGTGTGTGAGAGAGAGAGAGAGAGAGAGAGAGAGAGAGAGACAGAGACAGAGAGAGACAGAGACAGAGAGAGAGATTCCCAACCCCATCTACTAGAACAGGAGCCTGCTTCTGAAATGGGAACAGATGTCTGCAAAGTGTGTACAATGTCCATAATTTCATCAGAGATTCTGGACTGTGCATTAACAACAGAGACACTGCATCACTATCAAGAAGCCGAAACCTAACAGGAAGCTCTAGCACGAGTTCATCCTGCTCAGTTACCAAGGACAGGAGGATCTGGCACTAAAGGCAGAACCCTTCATCTTCAAGATGAGGCCGAAGATCCAAATCTAGTGGAGAACAGACCAACTAAAGGTCAGTCTTTTCAGATGCACTTGATGGAAAAGTGGGAAGGTACAGATTAAAAACATGTCAGGTGGGGGGTTTTATTAGACCTTGGTGGAAGAGGGAAAAAGAAGGGCACCCAACAAAAGAGCACACGACTTCAGGTGCTAGCAAAAAGGCTTTCAGGGGACAGAGTTAAAAAAAAACACAAGAGCGGACCAGACACCATTAGGTCTCTGCTATGAATGCTTGTGCCCCCAAGTCTGAACGCTGAAGTCCTAGCCCCCAGTGTGATGGTGTTGGGAGGTGGCACCTGGGGGAGGAACTTAGGTCTGGATGCAGTCGTGAGTGTGGGGCCCCCAGACTGGGATCCCCGAGGGCTCTCTCCCCGCCGTGCGAGGACACAGAGATAAGAGGGCCGCCTGGGAACCGGGACTCGGGTCCTCAGCAGACACTGAACCTGCCAGCACCTCGATCCTGGTCTCCCCGCCTGCAGAGCAGAGCGGTCAGTCTGCTGCCTGCGCGCCCAGCTCATGGTACTGCTACTCGAAGAGACAGACGCAGCTGGTCTCCGATCGGAGTCCCGCCAGTGGGCAGGCCTGGCCACGGACCGTCACCCTGCTGAGGAAGGCCCACCCCTCTGACTCACCATCTTTGTCGACAGCGAATGGCACATCTGGAGTGACGATTTCATAGCTGCAAATCTGGCTGAACTGGGGGGAGCAGTCGGCGTCCACGGCCTCCACCCTCAGGATGCTGTCATGCTGCTTGCCCTCAGTGACCGTGGCTTTGTAGGACTTCTCCCTGAACACGGGTGCGTATTCATTCACATCGTTCACCTGAATGTGGACAGTTGCTCTGGAAGAAGAACAAAAAAGCCGTGTTTGGTTTGTTTCTTCCCCCAAAGTACAGCAATTCTGCCCTGTTTTTACATTTCTTTTTGCTAATATCTTATTTCACAAAGTTCATAAGATGGAGACAAAAATTAAACTAGTCACAGTTTTTATTTAAAAAATTTTTTTATTGTTTTACTTCTGAGAGAGAGAAAGAGACAGCGTGAGGAGGGGAGGGACAGAGAGAGAGGGAGACACAGAATCTGAAGCAGGTTCCAGGTTCCAGGCTCTCAGCACGGAGCCCGACGCAGGGCTCGAACCTGCAAACCGTGAGATCATGACCTGAGCTGAAGTCGGGCGCTCAACTGACTGAGCCACCCAGCCCCCCCTCACGGTTTTTATTTTAGCATGGAGATGACTTGAGAAAGTTAAAATAGGGATTTAAGTTGATTCTTCTAGGTCCTAGGAGTAAGATGGCTGGTAAAAAAAAAAAAAAGAAAAGAAAAGAAGAAAGGCAGTAAAATAAGAGACCTGGGGTTTTCTTGACAATATGGGACAGGCATGCAGAAGAGAGAAACTAGGTAAGACAAAATTAGACCCAAAGGAAGAAAGAGTAAGACAGAGACAGAAGATGGAAACACGGGCGGGGAGTCTGATTAGGAGCATGGAAGCCGGTCCTGCCCCGCTTCTAAGGAATGGAGACCGCAAGCAACTCACTGTTGCCCGTCACCCACTAAGTGATCCAACAAACGAAGGACCTCCTAGTGACCTCAACGCTCCTTCCCCGGCAGACCCCGTGCTGCCACATTCCACCTCCCCCGCTTGCGCTTGATGAAACTAAGGCCCCGTGGACTTGGCTACAAAGAGAGGTAACGTCAGGCTGAGGGCTATTGATCAGGGAGTGGTTCTGACTCGGACAAGATCGCTGACTGATACAGACCTTTTCAAGGACAACAGTCCTATCAGCCGGCGTGAAAAGGACGAGTTGCTGCTTGCTGGCGCTCAGCACCCCAGGGTGCACCAAGACCCTCCACGCCCAACTCCTGCACCCTCCTGATGGGTCTCGTGGTGTCGTGCGCCGCCCCCCGCCCCCCCACCCAGCCCAGGAGCTAAGCGGAAACTGAGACTCGGCAAGACAAAATTTGCCCCGTGCCGAAGGGACGGTAAGTGGCAGAGAAAAGACTGGAATTCTAAATCTAGGTCTTGTTCAGAGTCCTGTCTGTTCCACGAGCAGTTCTCAAAGGATATGGATGTGAACACGGCCCGGATGGGGCGCCAAAGTCAGCCCACTCCCACCAGCATGAACGACTTCTGCATCCTTTGAGTTAACAGAAACCTGACAGCAAAATATCCTCCTTGGGGAAAAGTGGGCTTCCCCAGTTTTCAGCGTAGGGCTTTAGTTTCTTTCATGAGAGCACTGGGGATAATATGACTCATTTATTTATTCAACAACTAATGCTGCAGGGTAAACAGACAGGGTTCCTGCCCTCCGGGAGCTTACAATTTCACAGTGGACAGCCAGAAATATCTTCTGTCTCATCTTTAAGAACACAGAGAGTCTCGGGGACACAAAGAAAGCAGCGGTCAGGACCGCGTTCTCTGCACACGCGCTCTCTGATCGGCTTACTCACTTATGAGACTTTTTCGCGTTGGCGCCGTCGGGCCCCTGGCCGCAGTCATAGGCCTGGATGCTGAACGTGTAGTCTTTCTGCAGCTCACAGTCCAGTTTCTCTTTTGAGCGAATTACGCCCTCGCCAGTGGACTTGTCCACTACCACTGCGTCAAAGGGGACATTCTGCCCATGAATTTTAAATCCACAAATCTCACCTAGGGAGTCAAAGCAGCGCAGGTTAGAGTCTCGGCCGCCCAGAGTCTGCACGCTCCCCCTCCCCACGCCCCTTCCCCCCCAAAAAAGAAAAGAAACGACAACAGTTTGGCAGCCAGGGGTTGAGAGGGTCTGTGGACAAAGCAAGGGCGCTGTGCTCGGACAGGGATAAGTTCTGGGGCTTTAGTAAAAAGAAGCAGGTCTGGCTTTCCAAGCAACTTGCTTAACTTTGCATCCATTCATGCAGGAATACAAAAGAGAAAAAGAGAAAATATAGACAGGCATTTCACAGGAGAACTTAAGATAGCTCCAGGGACAAAGTAGTCTCATTCGCAAACAGCCATGGCCTGATAACGTGGAGAAACTGTCCCCGGCCACTGGGGACAGCTGGGCAGCGATTTTGATTTGGACCAGAGAGAAGGCTAAAATGCAGTTCAGTGTCGAGAGAGGAAGGGGGGGGACATAAAGGTTCAGCACCATAATTACAGAAATTCTGTCCAAAACAAAACAAAATAAAAAGGTCAAAAGAAACAAGTCTTCCTGTGCAATGAGCCTGGCTAAAATTAGGGAATCAAAACAAACTACTGAATGAGAAAGGTAGAAATACCAACTTTTCAGGCATCCATTTCAACAGCTATTTGTTTACTATTAAGATCGCTTCCATCACCGGGAGGGATCTGCTAGACTTGCCTCCGTTTCCCAAGCTAGCCTCTCAGACCTGAAAAAGAAGCCTGCCTGGGGGCATCAGTGCACTGAAGGTGGCTCACAAGCTTAATGAGGGGTGACAATCTAGGTTTCCATTCTTGCCTGTGGGAGAACAAACATCAAGTGTTTTGATGTATGTGTGTGTGTGTATATATATGTATATATATATATCTTCCAAAAAAAATGTATTTCACGTAAAAATAAGGCTGCACTCTTCCAAAATTACAACTCCTAGAAAATGGTTATGAAGTGAATCTCTTAAGTTCAATTAAGAAACAAATGTACAGTGTTATCCGTCCAGTTCAAATGGATGTCTGATTTCTAGATATTTCTAACCAGGGGTTTGGTTACATACAATTTCCATCAATATATTTAAAAATAGAAACAAAGAAGGAGAATAAATCAAGGTAAAAGAGCATGACAGTTTCTTCTGCTTAAGGTCTGATTCCCAATTTTATAGACAAAGTTAGTGGGTTAATATTCGTAAGAGGGATAGAAAGAACCCTTTATCACCTTCTTTGGTGACTGTCACCTCAAAACTCTCTAAAGGGGAGAAAAGATAAACCCATGTCAGTAATGCAGGAAAGAATAAAGACGGAACAATAAGGAAAAAAGTCAAAAGATGCACTTATTACACAGAAAAGCTTGACAAAATTCAATCAGCTCGTCGACCTGCTACAGCAAAATTGGGCGTGCGGCAGCAGACCATCTCTGAACGCAACTTACCGCAGACCACTACGTAATTTTGAAATTACACTGACCTACAGATTCATAAAGATTCGTAACGCCCTCAGGTGTCGTTTGGACTCTTCCTTTAACGAACACTTTCGTGATAACGGTTCATCAGTACGCTATTTGTTATTTTACAGTTTTCAGATTTTTCATTTTCAAACTAAGTTCTTGTGGCTCGATTTTGGTAACATTCAACTCAGTATGAGACGTGATGAAACAAAAAAACAAACATTTGGAGCAAAGGGTTTGGGTAAATAACAATGGTTTCTAATCTTAGGGAACCCGACCGAGGCAACCAAGCCCTCTTGTGACGGAACACGGGCTTAACTGCGGACCGAAACCAGACCCATTTACTAACTTTGGTGTTGCCGCAAAATGCCATCCTAACAGGTCCACGCGAGTGCTGCCTGCTCACCCCAGGGCGGCTACAGACAGGACAACAGTGACAACATGCAAGGGTCAGGAGGCGACCGAGCTGGCCTCACTGGGGCATCTCCTCGCCACAAAAGGGATCGTAGCCTGAATTCTCTTGCTTTTTCACGGCTTTGCTATATATCTGTATACCGTGAATGGTGCTTCATACTGCTTGTTTTTGAGGTTTGAAAAATGCTATCTCACGGTAGGTGGCTTTTGTGACTTGCTGTCCCCCTTGGCCATGTGCATCTAGGACTCATTCACCCCTGCTGGCGGATGCAGCTATGGTTTATTTCTTTCCACTACTATGTTCAGCGAGAGTCCAGGGAGATCTGGCCGGTCAAGTGCTTAGGACACTGCCTGGCTTAAAGAAAGCACTCAGCAAATGAATGCTCGCTGTTACTGTAATTATTTCCCATCGTGTGACTATACCATAATTCCAGTTCCTGCTACCGAACCTGCTGTGCTAGGTATTTCTAACCATGCTTCCTGCCGCACACTCACAGGTGCTGTGGGGCCTGTGCCCAAAACAGGAGCCACTAGGCATGTGGGTTGTTTAAAATTAAATTTAAATTCATAGTAAAACTATTAAAAATCAGTTTCTTGGGGCGCCTGGGTCAGTTAAGCATCCGACTCCTGATTTCAGCTCAGGTCACGATCTCACAGCACAGAGCCTGCATGGGATTCTCTCTCTGGGCCCCTCTTCCACTTGCTCTCGCTTGCATGCATGCTCTCTCTCTCTCAAAATAAATACATAAACATGAGAGAGAGAGAGAGAGAGAGAGAGAGAGAGAAAGTGAGAGAAGCTGGCGATCCAGACCCACGTTATCTGAGCTGACATAGCTGATGGTGACTATGGTGACTGAGGGTGCCTTCCCGACACCGGCCGCTGCACAGGTGAGCTCAGACTGAAGACCCTGGGACGGGGGAGGGGGGGGGTACCGGCTTGGGCAAGGCCACCTACAGGGAGCACTGCTTAACCAAAGTATAAAGACACTCATTCAAGCAATGTCCTTGAGCCTGTTTCTGACCATAAGATTACCATGAGAAGTGGAACCATTTGCCAAAAGATGTCCACTCCCCTAAATCTCTCCTCCGAGATACCAGGCTGGGACGAGTGTGGGAAGGCAATGAGTGTTCCAATTTTACACTTCAGTTGTTCAGGGGAGCTTTCACTGATAATGTCTGAGCAGGAACCTGAGGGAGCTGAGGGAGCAAGCCACATGGTGATCTAGGGAAGAATTTCAGACAGAGGGGACAGCAAGTGCAAAGGTCCTGGTGCAGGCCTGGGCCTGGCCTGACTTGGACACAAGGAGGCCTATGCTTCCGCAGTGGCTGAATGAAGGGGAGGACGGCAGAAGAGGCCAAAGGTGAGTGCCCTGAAGCTACACTGGCTGCTACAAGACTTGAAGTTTGTCCTCCAAATGAGAAGGAGAAGACTAGAAAGTTTTATGCAGAGAAAAAAATAAATATGGTTTATATATTAAAGAATCCAACTAGCTGCCATGTTGAAAATAAATCAAATATAAGCAGGCAAAGGGGCTTTGCTGGCCGGTTCTGTCAGTAGAGCATGGACTTTTGATCTCGGGTTCTAGACCCATGTTGGGTGTAGAGATTACTTAAAAATAAAATCTTAAGAAAAAAGATATACATATATGGCAAAAATGGTTACTGGAGTAACACAGGCACAAGAAGCTGAAAGCCAGAACCAGGGGTGTCCAGGGTGGCGAGAAGCAGGTACGGATGTGTTCTGAAAGCATGAACAGCACCGCGGGATTGAGTGAAAACCTAAGGATTCATAAACTGCCTTCAGCCAACATGGAAGAGAAGGTCTCGATGGCGGAATGGGAATCGTGCCTTGGCTTTGGACACGCATCTATATTACGATTAGTCTCAAAGGCAGGATTACCAAATAAAAGAATATAAATTGTTTAGAGCCTCACGTGTGTCTAGGCTGCTCCTCCAAAAGACTGGATCCGTTTATGACAAGAACAAGTGGGACTTCTGTCTTTTCTACATATCTGCACCTGCTTGGAGTATCAAGCGAGCTACCTGAATAATGGGCTGTATGGAAAGTATGTGGCGTCCCAAATTCATGGGTACTTATTAAATTGCTGGCAGCCTGGGTCCTTCTGCCTAGAATGACTTTACAGACCACCTCGCCAGCGGGCAGCACGGGCCTCACACTCGGGCGGACATGGATTTCTGTGCCGGCCGTGTGACCCTGCACGCCTGTACGCCTGCTGCGCCGTCACCTGCAGGCCTGGTGGTGTGCCCACCTCCCGGGCCCGTCTCCTGCTTCCATCCATGACCTCGACTTTACTGAGGAAGACGGCCCAAGGGCAGCAAGGTGAGGGGCAAGTAAACAAGTGAAAATACGGCAGTATTTCAGACAAGATCTGATAAGAGCTAAACAAAGGCAGTTTCGGGAGGAAACGAGAGATTTTCAGGATGGGCAGGGCTTGGAAACCAGCCTGACAGAGAGGGGTCTGCGGTGACTTCCTGGGTTTTTGGCTGATGCTTCCAGTTAGGGAACGAAGGCCCAGAGGCTTGCTTCACTTATTGTCACCAACTTCCTGCTTGTTTCTTTGCTGGAGTATTAAAATTTTTTTAATGTTTATTTATTTTTGAGACAGAGACAGAGCATGAGTGGGGGAGGGGCAGAAAGAGAGGGAGACACAGAACCTGAAACAGGCTCCAGGCTCCAAGCTGTCAGCACAGAGCCGGACGCGGGGCTCGAACCCACGAACTGTGAGATCGTGACCTGAGCTGAAGTCAGACACTTAGGGGACTAAGTCACCCAGGCGCCCCTTCCTGGAGTATTTTAAAGGCAGACTTTAAAGCATACAATATCATTAGACAGACTTCCACTAATGTACCTACAGGAACATGACACAGCCAACAAAAATGAACAATTCCTGAGGTATTTTCACAGCGAGTAACCAACTACACTCGGTTTATGATCTTCCTCTTCCTAACCAGGGACCAGGCTGTTACTTTCTGCCCCCGTGCTTTCAGGAGCTGATTTTCGAAGTTGTCAAAATCCATGCTTCCCTCTTTCCTCCATCCTTGTACCTACGGCTCTATTAGTCACACACACGACAGCTACGTACATGTGTTCCATGGGGTCACATCCCGGTGACTCTGCCCCTCTGTGTTCCCAGCGCTTCTCCCCTGGACTCAGCCTTTGCTCAGACTGTGCAAGGAAGGACCGCTCAAAATCACCTCTTCTCTGTTTTTTGTGACCTGCCCCTTCCCACCCAGTTCAGGCCACCTGCTAGCGCCGCCCCGCCACGTAAGCTTTCGGACACGCTGCCCTCGTCTTGTATGCAAGGCCCCGCAGCGCTCCCGGATGGCGTGTCCAGGTGTGCTGGCCTCCGAACACACAGACCTCTCTTCCCTCTCATTCCCCAAGGGCAGGTGGAACAGTCCAAAGAACTTTACTGAAGCACTTAAAAAAAATTTTTTTTAATGTTTATTTTTGAAAGAGAGAGAGATCCGGAGCATGGGTGGGGTAGGGCAGACACAGAATCCAAAGCAGGCTCCAGGCTCTGAGCTGTCACCACAGAACTCTTGACACAGGGCTCGAACTCACAAACCGCAAGATTACAACTTGAGCTGACGTTGGACGCTAAACTGACTGGGTCATCCAGGTGTCCCAGCACTTTTTTTTTTAAAGCAAACATAAAAATAAAATAATGGATAAACCCAAGAAAGTACAGATTTGACTTCTCGATGTGCAAAGTCACGTCCAGGGTTCCTGGCTCACAGTGGCAGCCCTCGCTGTCCTTATCCATTCCGCTGGGAAACCTCGGTTTCGGGCTGGCCCTGCCTTCCCTCCATGTCTTCTTCCAAATTGGAGTACGGCCCCGTGCCACGCGCCACACTGGCAGGTGTCTCTGACGCCCATCCTATGGTCTCCCAGCTCGCGGGGAGCCCTGCCCCCAAACACACTAGTGCCGGCTCGGACAGTTAGGGTTCCAGGCAAAAAGGGGCTTTAGTGAGAAGACATCGTCAGGAGCTCATGGAACTGACTACAAGCCAGAGAAAAGGACTTGGGAAAAGCCAAAAGCCAAGGCAGGGACATGACGCTCCCAGAGCAAAACAGCCTGGGTGGATGGGATACAACAGCAACAGTGTTAGCGTCTTTGACCCTTTGCTCAACATTCCTGTCCACGGAGGAAGCATCTGGTCAGCCCAGCCTGGGCTGTGCGTGCGCGTGGCTGGAAAGGTCGGGGTAATGGACTGTAGATGCACCAACCTGGACCCAGCGGGAAAGAGGTCAGGGGCTGTGAAGAAGAGAAAATGGATATTTGCTGAGCAACAAGTGTCCACTACAATGTCCCTGCTAATCTTACTCTTGTCCCTAACCCATCTCTCTCTACGCAGCCCTGATGCCATGCTCACCGGCTCAAAGTCCAGGCTGACCCTTATTTTCAGTGACTTCTGACTTCCTTGCTCACGGGTCCAGGCTGATTTCTGGCACAAGCTCACGTGTTGCTTGGATCAGAGCAAGTTCTCCAAGACGCCTTAAACGTGCCGTTGAGCAGCGACCACCACACCCCAACGGTCACCCTGCATGAGCCACGCACAGCAGCCCGAGGACACGGCCTGCCCTGCTCCTCACCTGCCACAGCAAAGCTCTCAAACATCCGCATGCCAAGAACAGCCTGAGAAGCTTGTGAAAAATGTGGTCAAGCTCCATCCCCCAAAATTCTGACTCAGCAGCAGCTCTGGGGTGGAGCCCAGTCATCTGCATCTTTAATGAGCGCCGCCTGATGGGTCCAAGGCAGGCAGGCTGAGGTCTACACTGGAGAGACGGGCCTGACCGTGGCTCCCGAACCTTGCTGGCTGGTCCTGGATGTCTCAGGTCTCCCTGGAGGCCCAGACTCAGCCGCGAGGACACCTGCACTGGACGCACGGGCCTGGGTGATCTGGACACAGTATTAAAACCACATGGGCGGTGACAGCCCATCTACTCAGCCCGGCAGCAGAGATCCCATGGCCCAGAGTTGGCTTCTGAGCCTCCGCTCCTGCGCCGTGCGCTCGCCGCACACGCTATGCATCCCTCCCTCTGGTTCCCAGCCTTGCTCCCATTTCCCCCTCCCCGCCCTGTGTGTGTGTGTGTGTGTGTGTGTGTGTGTGTAAGCTCCACCCATCCTAGTGCCCAGTTACTTCCGTACCCTCTTTAACCAACCTCCTGCTGCCTTTCTAGGAAGCCGGTCCAGCTTGGGGGCTGCCTCCCTCCCTGGGTACCTCCATTTACCTCTGTGTCAGTGCTGGCTCTGCCTTCCCCCCTAGACCACTGCTGCTGTGAGAACAGGAATGCGCTTTTCTGCTTATTTATATTCTCTAGAAGATCTGGTGTGGCTGCCAAGTACTGAATGATTACTACCCCAAACCTCGCCTGGAGGCATCCAGAATGAACTCACTCTGGTCCGAAACTTAACACGGAGTTTCTGTCCTAACGTCCAGATACTTAAAACCACTAACTCAGTGGGGGCACCTGGGTGGCTCAGTCACTTGAGTGTCCAACTTCGGCTCAGGTCATGATCTCACAGTTGGGTAGTTCAAGCCCCACATCGGGGTTGCTGCTGTCGGCACAGAGCCCACTTCAGATCCTGTGCCCCCCCGCCCCTCCCCCACTTGCACTCTCTAAAAATAAATAAGACATTTAAAAAAGCCCACTAACTCGATGGAGAGTGCCTTATTTTGGGCTGAATCACATGAAATTTCTGGCATTCTATTTTTTTTTTAATATTTGTTATTTTCAACATACAAAAACAGTGATTTCATTTGGCTTAACTGAATACATCCGACTGACTGCGGCAAAAACATCTGCCCAGTTGCACGTGCTAAAAAAGCTCACGTGGGTGGCCGTGTGCAGCAGTCAGCCCCACTGGGGGGCGTGTGCAGCAGTCAGCCCCACTGGGCTCCTGAGAGCACAGGAGTCACACACACGGCACAGAGAACAGAGAGAAGTATCACAGGTCTGAGTTGGTTCTAATTAAATATCAATAAAGATAAAGTTCCCATCCTTGCCCTGATACTTCTCTTGGAGTCCCTTCGTATCACAATTATTTCATTTTATAAAAGATCCGAACTCCATCTGGGAAGGCAGAAAAAAAAATGCTGGGATGGAACCGGCTCGTAAAGGGAAGAGACTGGAAACCGAGGCCGGGGGAGGGGCGGAGAGGGAGGCCCGGGCTGGCCACACAGGCAGCGAGGAGGGAGAGCTGTCACAACAGCAGCACCAGGGCCTGTTCACGGTGCGGACTTTTAACTCCCTGCTGGATACATCAAATATATGGTATATTTTCATACCCACATCTACTCAGGGTATTAACAGATTAAGGCAAGGGGGTGAGTAAGGAACTGACTCATTTTAATTTCCTACAATAGCTGACAAGTCCCAAGACTTTAGTCTCTTGATTTCCCCCAAGAAAACAATCTGGCTAGACAGACCCCGTACGTTCGACACGAATGCCTGAATGGTGACAGTTTACAACACACTCTATTGACTAAGCTTCCGACGTTACGCACGTTATTTATCCGGGCGCTCCGACGAGTTAGCTCCGGTGGCTACCCACACTCACACCCTGTGATGGCGTACAACTGTGAACAGGGAGGTTTCCGGTGTTTTCAAGGTGCTGTCGGGGAAGCGCACTCGGTGAACGTGAATCCACCCTGGAGTCAGATCGCCGGGCTGGAAGGCAGCTCTGTCGCTCACCAGCTGTGCTGTCGTGGGCAAAGGACATCAACCACTCGCCGATGCCGGCCTGAGAGCTGGGCACTAAATGAAGAACAAGGTCGTGTGCCACTGACGGACACACTCTGACCTCCCCTGCCTCATCTGGGAAGCCAGGAGTAGCGAGTACCTACTGTAGGGGACTGCTGAGAAGAATCGGATGAAGTGACCCACGTAAAGCCCTTAGAACAGCCTCTGCCACACTGCTAAGAGCCCAGCAAGTGATGGATGCCACCGCCACCACTGTCATGGTGGTTAATGATACTCAACTGTCGTTGCCAAAACCAATCTAAGACCAACATAGGCATCCGGACCTGGTCTGCCTTATCCAAACGACCACTTAAGGAACTCAGTGAGAAAACAGAACACTGTGAAGACTATTATAGAAAAATGGAAAAATGTCTCTCACAGAATGTTAAATACAAATATACTTTTAGGGGCGCATGGGTGGCTCAGTCGGTTAAGTATCTGACTTCGGCTCAGGTCATGATCTCACTGTTTGTGAGTTCGAGCCCCACGTCGGGTTCTGTGCTGACAGCTCAGAGCCTGGAAACTGCTTCGGATTCTGTGTCTCCCTCTCTCTCTGCCCCTACCCCGCTCACATGCTGTCTCTGTCTCTCTCATAAACAGTAAAAACAATTTTTAACATATTTTTAAAAGATTCTATTATTAATAATAAAAGCAGCAGCAAACACTGTATGTATATAGCACTTTACCGTGTACCAGGCATTATTTCAAGTCTTCATGCTCATAAATAAATAAGCTAATACTCCCTAGCTCCCATGAGGTATATAACATTGCTATCCTTGTTTTACAAACTATGAAACTGAGACACATAAACATTGAGTAATATGCCCAAGGCCATCCAGCCAGTGGTGGCAAAGACAGGACTCAAGTCCACGCCAGCCTGCACTCTGGTCTGTTCCTGTGGCACCTGCCCGCTCCGGCCTGGTGGGGGCAGTGTTGTGTGCTGTAGCTGGAGGGGTGCCATGGCAACGGAGGAGGGAGGGAGGCACACAGCTGCTCCCCTGGGGGCAGAGGGATGAGGGCTGTGCCTTAGCATGAGTGTCTGCAAGAGGCTCCCTGCCCAGGTGCTCACACCCACCCGCAATGAAGACCTATGTCCACACAAAGGCTTGGGCGCTAATGCTCAGAGCAGCACGATTCATGATCCCCAGAAAGTGGAAACCATTCTAATGTGCGTCGGAGGACGACCGGGTGAATGGGAAGTGTGATGTCCATATGATGGAATATTATTCGGCAATAAAAAGGAATGAAGGCCAGATGCACCCTATTTTCCAAGCATGGGTGAAGCTTCAGACTACAGGCTAAAGACAGTAGGCACAAAAAAATCCAGAATAGGCAAATCCATAGACATAAACTAGATTAGTGGTTGCCAAGGGCATGGGGGAAATGGGGAGTGGCTGCCAAGGGGTGCTAGGGTTTCTTTTAGGGGTGAGAGAAATATTCTGGAATTAAATAGTGGCTGGGGTGCCTGGAGGGCTCAGTCGTTTAGGCATCCGACTTCAGCTCAGGTCATGATCTCGTGGTTTGTGACTTCGAGTCCCGCGTCGGGCTCTGTGCTGACAGCTGAGAGCCTGGAGCCTGCTTCAGATTCTGTCTCCCTCTCTCTGTCTGCCTCTCCCCTGTTCACGCTCTCTCTCAAAAACAAACATTAAAAAAATTTTTTAAATAGTAGTTGATGGTTGCACACTCCTGTGAATATAAGTAAACCCCCATGAACCGTATACTTCAAAAGGGTGGCTTTTAAATACGTGGATTATATTTTTAAAAAAGAATATAAGAAGAAGTGCTTGCCCACGAAAAGCTCCAGAAGGAAGGGCTGCTGTGCCTAACTACGGCAAATGCAACCCTATTACCACTATGATGTGGCGCTACATTGCTTCTCTTTCCAGTTTTAAAAATCTTAATATGTTAATTTTGGCACATCAATAAAAAACAGCTGGGAATCCCATAGAAACATGAAACTTTCTAAGTATTATTTCATTCATGATATTACATTAGGTTTTGATAAATGATACAACAGCATTAAATCAAATGAGAAAGAAAGAAATGACATTTTATTAACAGGACTTTTTCCTTCAAAGCTAGTGCCCAATGTCTGTTTCACTCCCTGCTTCCCCTGGAACATCCCACGGGGCCTCCCATGGCCTCCTCGCAGCAAAGAGCCACCTGCCCCTCTCAGAATCCTGCCTCTCACGCGTGCTGACAGCTAAGTCACCGCACGGGGTCCCAGCTTCCTCTCCTGAAAACGGGGATGGCAGTCAGCGCCTGCCTTTGCTTGTGTTCTTGCTTGTGGACAAAGGCTTACACAAGGGCACGGAGGAAGTCCTCTCCTGGCAGCCAGGGCTCACTGTGCCGTCGCTGCAGCTGAGAGGGAACCAGGGGCTGAAACAGGTACAAGGGATGGCGCTGCTGCCTGACGAACACGAAGGCGGCCCCGGGGCCACAGAATCACAGGCACGGGACGGAAGGGACACCTCAGCTACGCTGAATTAGTACTCTAATTTTATGCTGGCATGAAACAAAGATGCCTTCTTTCCTCAGGCTTCTCGCCGGAGAACACAGCGTCTGGACTTAAAGGTACTGGCATAGCCGCCAAGCCTGCACAAGCCTAGGGGGTGAGCGTCCAGGGTGAACGTGGCTTGAACGTCTTCGTGTTAAGAAGGAGTCTGAAGCTGAGAACAAGGCAAGATCCATCTGCTCTGACCCTAAACGTGTGGGGATTTTTGAAGGACGCCCATATTCAAGCGGAGATCAAAGGAGCCCAGCCCGACAAACCACGGCAGACGGTGACAACTCTGGAATGTGTAAAAGTTCTCTGTAAAAGGGCTATTTTGAAGATTATGATTCTTCCCTCAGTGGAACTAAGGTGACTGGCAGTGGAAGGACTCACATGTAAAATTCTCTAAATACAAAAATGTAGGAACTTTAAAAATAAATCAATAAACAAAACAGGGATGGGAGGAAGTGTCCTTACCTCCTAAGATTGTTGTGAATTAAATGCAAATTTGTAGAGCACTTAGAACAGTGTCCAGACCACCGCAAAGGCTTGCTTTATTTATTTATATTTACTTTTGAGAGAGAGAGAGACAGAGCACAAGCAGGGGAGGGGCAGAGAGAGCGGGAGACACAGAATCTGAAGCAGGCTCCAGGCTCTGAGCTGTCAGCACAGAGCCCGACGCGGGGCTTGAACTCATGAACCGTGAGCTCATGACCTGAGCTGAAGTCTGCCGCTCAACCGACCCCCCAGGTGCCCCGCGAAGGCTGCATAAACGCTCCCCATTAGCAGTAGCACAGCAGGGGGTGCTCTAGACACACCCGGTGAGCGGCTGATGCTTCACAGCGGGGCCAGAGGGAGTGAATCTAGAACTCCCGACTGCAACCCCCTCGTAACACTTAGGAAACGTCAGAAGTGTGTAAGTCCACTCAAGTGCATAAGCTAGGTAATCGGATAAGGTCACTTACGCAGCACTAAATGTCACACCCCCAAGGAGGCATTGCGCATACTAACCACATACGGCACACATGGGGTGTCTGCGTGTCCATTTAACCCACAGACACCCCCAAACCCAGGCAGTTCCCGAGGAAACCAACAGGCAATGCTAACGTGGTTTTAAATCCAGGAACAAACAAAACAGACCACGTCGGCGGACAGACAGACACTGTGTGTGCTCACAGCCCGGAGTGCCTCCTCGGGGTCCTGTCCATCTCGTCGGGTTTCTCTGGAAAAACCAATCAGCAAGTAAAACTAACTGGCCTCAGGTTACGTCCCTGAAAGTGGGATGTGGCACTCGAACAGACTGAAGAACAAATTCATTTTAAAAGCAGCTCTTCGGAAACAGCCTCACATTCATCTCCCTCAATTTACCACAGAAAAACGAACGTACGACAGAATGTGTACGAGTTAACTGAATTTTCCTTATCTGTGTGCAGGCAAAGAGAACAAACAGCCTCCTTCATCTGAGAAACGGGGTTCTGGAGAAATAGCAGTCGAACCCTAGTCTTTAAAAAATTAGTGTCACAACGTCAGTTTTGACTCTGAGGCAAAGGAAGGGTGAAGTCACGCTTTTCTGCACCAGCTCAGGAGGCCACGATCACTGCAGAAGCGGGAGCAGCTGCGGCTCGCGAAGGGCTGTTTTCTGTCACAAAGCCGACGGTCTGTCTCCACAAACACGCAGCTTACAATCTTACCAGGCAACTCGAGTTAAAAACATATTGAAAGTAAACTCTAAGCCAATCGTTTTGGCTATAAACGGCTCCACCAAGTTTTCAGCTTAGCCCTTCCTGGCTCCTGAAACCCAGGCCAGGCCAGGCCTCGCGCCACAGCTGGTCCAGGTCCTCACCACCCACGACCCAGCGGCACAGCGGCACCAGGTCAGAAAGGCGGATTCTCAGGTCCCCCCAGCCCCACTGCAGCCAAATCCACATTTTTTCCCTGATGCCAGGAATTATGGAGTGTTTTGGAAGGAGAGTTGACATTCAACGTTACAGAGATTTAGGCGGACCCGAATCCACAACTTTAACACAATCCTCAGGGGCTCTGCGCACACGCTAGTTTGAGAAGCACGGGTCTAGGTGTTCTCTTTCCGGTCACACCAAGGAATACAAGGGTGCAATGAACACTGTGCTTTTCAAAAAGTACAGGCTTTTTTTTCAGCTGCTCCAACTACTAGAATGAAAAGGAGAAAATGTAGGGTGCGGGAGCCACAAACACCTCTAAGCTATCAAGACGTTTCGGGAAGGCTCAGAAACGGTCCGAAAGGGGTTCGTGAAATGCTTCACATCCAGTCGAGACTTATCAATGGTGAGAGAAAAGCCACATTTGTACCTGCAAACCGCAGAGGGGCGTCTTTATCCAGGGCGATCAGTGGAGGGTCGAGGAGCACCGCGTTGTCGTTTTCTGTGACGATGCCGTGGTAGGTGGGCTCGAGCCATGGCTTGTGCTTGTTCGCTGGGTTTAGAGAGAGAAAAAGAAGGAAACAGACCGCATCAGAATTGTAACTTTAAACTCAATAACTGCTTTTAAAGACATATGCCGATTATTAAAATAACAAAACTCTCACTAGTCTGGAAGGCAACACTTGTGTTTTTTGTTGCAAAGTTTGGTATCAAGACCCTAGGGGGCAAAGGTGTGAATCCCAGAGTAAGTAATGCAGGAACTGAGTCTATGAAGCAACCAGAAGTAAGAAATAAATTGCTCTAGAAATGAAAAGAAAAAAGACTGATAGCTACAGACAAACTATTTCTATTAGCCTGTCACAGGAGAGTTACAAAGAAAAACATACTATCATTTCTTTATAGCAATAGTGATACAAGATTATTTATTTAAAATTAGCATTGCAAACAAAAACGTAAAAGACAAGATTTATGAATATAAAATTACAAATACAGAGTATAAATAAAACTAAATGCAAAATTTCTGAAAAACTTGACGGTAAAGTGTTTACAAATAAGCCACTTTAAACATTTTTTTAAAACGTTTTGATTTTATTTTTGAGAGAGAGAGAGAGAGAGAGAGACAGAGTGCGGATGGGGGAGGGGCAGAGAGAGAGGGAGACACAGAATTCCAAGCAGGCTCCAGGCTCTGAGCTGTCAGCACAGAGCTCAACATGGGGCTCGAACTCACAGACCAGGAGATCATGACTTGAGCCGAAGTCGGACGCTTAACGGACTGAGCCACCCAGGCACCCCTACAAATAAGCCACTCTGAGGTCAGGCTGACTTGCGGTCAGAGTCCAGCTCCCCTCTATTATTCGCTGCATGACCCTGAGCACCAAACCTACCTCTTAATCTCAATTTCCTCATCTGTACACCAGGGACAGCCTCACAGTCCACAAGGCTGGGAGAAGCGGCCTCTCTGCTCCTTGACTGGGCCCTAAAACCGCTACTTTCATTCTGAAGGTGAGAACTGCCGATGAAATCAGAGTGTAATTCCCACCCGTCTGTTTGGCCGGGGGTGTGGCTCCCAGGGGGCCTGTGCGAGACCTTCTCCCTCCGTAGGGCCTGGTCCCTCTCTGGGTCCCTGTGTCCCTCAGCACATTCTGGGCGGCCCAGACCTGCTCATTTCTTTTGACTTTCACCTTACGAGTGCCCACGTTATCACCTTGGTGTGTGTATTCACCATGGAGCGCCCCAATTCGGCCCATTTAAGTACAAGGAATGGTATGAAGCTGGATTCCCAAGTAGCCGGTGCCGATGTGTTGAATGAACTGCCCCTACTCAGGTCTTTTCCTATGTGTAAGTCCACCTTCAGAAGTATCTGAAACTAAGATTCAACGTTTAACTGTGATGTGACAGTACTTTTGTGCCATCATGTGATGGCCGTGACAGGATGTCAGGAGGCTGGGACGATCAGAAAGAAGCACCTGGGCTTCCCCTGCGTTTACTCTGACTGGAGTATGGGGGGCAGGGGGTCACATGCCCCATCCTAAATCAGCGGGTGTGGAAGAGGAAAGATGCTACCTAGCAGCGCGCTAATGAATGACGCAGTTGCCAGACGTTTATAGGCGCCACATCCAAACCAACAGCAAATGCCGTTGTCTTCACTTTCAGTAATCCAGACCCATGCAGCTGCTGTTTAATGGGTACAGAGCTGCAGTTTGACTCAACTACTGATGCAGACGCCACACTGTCACATGTCACCCAGCCCCTAGAGAGCTCCACTGTGCAAGTGTCAGAGAATGAGGAGAAACGCAAGTACTGCCTTGATGTTATTAAAAAAGCTCTGACCTCTGGCGCCCCCTGGCAGGGTCTCAGGGACCTCATCCCCTCAAGGTCTCTGTTAAACCTTCCCTCCTCCAGCACTTGCCGCTCTGGCCCCCACTTCCTCCCTCCTTGTCTTCTGCTACTCATCGCCACGCTGATGGACAGAGGGTGGGGGTGCAGCCGGGGACCCTGGGTCAGGTTACTTGGCTTCCCCGCAGGCCTCAGTTTCCTCATCTGTACTAGTGGGTACAGCACTAGTACCCACCCAACAGGCTGCTGTGTGATCAAACCAGTCCTGTGTGAAATGCTCAGGACAGAGCCTGGCACTCGGTAAAATGCCATTAAGGTATTGCTGTTACTTCTCCTAAACACGTATGCGAACAAAAACACAGATTCTGGGAGAGTGAGACCCCTTGTTCGCTGTTAATTCCCAGCACCCTGCAGTGCGCCACAGCTCGGGAACTATTTGGTAAATGGATGCGTATATAAAGAAGCTCATGCATAGTACCAATAAACGCAGTACTCCGGTTTGTAAATTCTCTCCTAGAGAAGATGGTTTTGGTGCCAAGAACGGAAAACCAGGTACGACCTGGTGTTTTAGACACTGGGAGGTGCTTTTCGTGTTTTGTTTCTGGCAGGTGGATGTCCCAGGGCACGGAGACTAGAGAATCTGGAGGGACGGGACACACTGAAATGCTGCGGGATCTGTCTGGAAAGGTGAGCTGGGATTCAGTTCCGGGGAAATGTGACGTGAGATCAAAACCCAGATCGTAAAGACGAAACATTTAAAGGGCCTTCGGAAAATATCTTCTCCACTCACAAAAGCTGCTGCCGGGACAGGAGATTTGGTAAAGAAGGGAATTCAGATGGCGAGGCTGCACCTGCCCTTCTTCAGAAATCCCCTCTAGGACAGGGCCCCGAGTACCCAGGGGCCCCAGTTTGCTGCGGCCTCTGGTCTGAGAGGGTCCCACCGGACACAGGAAATAACCTCTCTCTGCAGCCAGGCTGAGTGTTCGTCCCGTCACTGAGACTCCCATCCTCCCCAGGTATCTTGCTGAGCCCTCCTGGGACACAGGTGGACGGCTGCCTGGAGTCGCAGATCACTACCGGGAAAGAGGTCGTCTTAAAGGCAGCACAGCAAAGCCTCCCCTGTTCGTCACTAATCTCATTTCAAAACACAGAAAACGTTCGTTCGACTTACTATTGACAAGGTACCGTTCACAGCAGTGTTTGATTCCAACTTGTTTTCATATTTAAGGTGGTATTAATGAAGTTACAAGCACATCAGATAAAGCTGCAGAGTATTCCAACGTGTGAGTCCATGAAAGTCTTGACGCTTAAACCAAGTGAGCGTATTCAGCCCAGTAGGAACACGGAAATGCCAGGGGGAGTAAAGTGCATAAAACCTGTGATGGTCAGAAGAACGACGTGTTTCCCTTCTGCCCTGGCGGAAAGGCCTGTGGCTGAAAATGGCTGGCGGTTTGAGGCACAAAGGACTGTGCAGCTACAGTCCCAGGATTCTCATTTTGAAATTCACAATTTATAAACTGCTCCTTTCAGCTGGCTATAGAATGAAGAGATTCAGCCGGTTCCAAGGACTGAACTTTTAAATATTTAATAAATGGTATTTTTAATATTTCATCACATTCAATTGGCCTTATCAAATATTTATAGAAACAAGTGAGTGATATTTCTGTAATCTTCCCCCCCAAAAAATCACAAATAAAGGAACATGTCACCCATGTTGACAGCCTCTATCTGATCCACTTTACCACATTCTAGATCATTAAAAAGGCCACTACATTTTCAGTGGCACAGTCTTAACTGAAGTCCCAGAACAGTAGGGCTAGCGTCAGACCTTCCGTACACAGGCTATATCTGGGGGACATGCCTCCGATTTGGGGCCACGGCTAGTTTTTGTGGCTGTGGTAGATTTGTGGTAGAAATTGCTACCGATTTAAAAATCAGTATGAAAAAAATACAACAGTCAATTCCACGGTTAACATTAAATATAAGATGTATGCCTTCCTAGGACAGCCCAGCTCTGTGTGCCAAGAAGCTGACTCCTCGTCCAGTCCACACAAGTCACCCACCCTGGGGAGGCGGTTCCCACGCCTGCATGCTGTGGCCTTGGCATCAACCCAGCACCAAACAATTCCTTTCTGATTTCCCTCTTCATCTATACAGAGAAATACACTGCTTTCCAAAGATCACTTGAAGTGTGCTCCTTCTCATTCCAGAAACCTAGGCTGGTCGCACCAGGCCAAGAAGGACACAATAAATAACAACAGCTGAATGTCTTAAGAGATTGCCAGCACTTCACCAGCAAATCCTACATGATGTTATGTTTTGTTTGCAGATTCAACTTTAGGCTTGGCCATCAAAAGAATCTAAAAAATTAAGGAATGTTGCCACTAGGTGGCGTCTGGTACCTTTGACGACAGGCTGCAAACCACCAGGCTCGGATGAAAAAACTCCAGCCCTTTCCTCCCTGAAGGAGCGGAAAGTAATCTGTTAGCGGGCCCTGTGTTAAAGATGATCTGCACAGAAAAGTGTCCTAAACTATGTAAGTATAAAATCTCCAGCTGAGTCTTTCTTTCCTCAAAGACATTTAGAATAAGTAAAATATTCATACAGTTCCAAAATCAAAATATAAAAATCCACACGTTCTCACAGACTCTCCTAAGCACTGGCCCCAGTCATAAATTCTTATTTAAAACAGACCATCGCTGGTCTTTCAAACCAGCCTAATGTCAAAGGTCCTTCCGGCTTCACAGCCCAATGACTTTTGAGTTTGTTCCAAGAAATCTTTCCCAAGTGTCTAGTACACATAAAGCACGCTGCTTACGCGTGCTTGGGTGCTGGGCTCCGGGGAATCAAGTCCCAGAGTCTCTCAGAGACACAAACAGATGAATGACCATCTACGTTCCAAAATGGTGTGGCTATAATTAAAGGCTTATACAATGTGGTAAAAACTATAAAAGGACTCGCTCAGTGTTGGGATCTTTATGACTCAGCAGGCACCAATGTGACCAGGTGGCCGCCAGCTCAAATGTGGCCGTGCCCGGTGCCAGAGGGAAAGGGTGGGCACCCTGGAGGGGCTTCTTGGGGGACCTAAACCTTCCACTAAGAAGGGAGACATGGCTTCTAACTCATTAAAACGGAACTAGTCCCCTGGCCCCACCCGTACCCTCCGGGGTGGAGAAGTGGCCAGCCTACCACGTTGTCTGGAAGAGGGGCTGGAAACACTGGAGGTCCGCTCTAGGGTCCATCAAAGTACAAGCAGAGACCTCCCAAGGACATCTCTGAAGAGATGATCGAGGTCTCCTGGGTGTGAGGGAGGGCTGCAAACAAGGAGTGTGTATCAGGTACAAAGGAAGAAGGCGCAGGGCACGTTCTGGGGCTCGCAAGGTCGGTAAACCCACGGCTCGAAGACTGGCAGGGGGTGCAGCAGGAGAGGGGCCGGAGTTAGGGTCTCCGGCTAGCATCTCCCTCCAGTGCTGCACCAAGCAGCTCCCCGGGTTCCCCAGGCGGCGAGACGCTGCTAAAAGTTTTAAACAGCGCAGTCGGGTAGAAAAGGCAGGAACTGTGGGATCAGACAGAACTCAGTGAATTAGAGAACTCTGTTTCTGACTCAGTGTGTCACTAGGTACAGATGATTTAACCACCGCCTGCCTATTTCTGCGTCACTGAGTCAGGAACGGGACAGCCCTCCACAGCCCTGGTTCGAGGACTAGGAACAACCTCAGCGGAGAGCCCTCGCCGTGCCTCCCACGCTCATGCGCCACAAATATTTACTGATGGATTAATTACAGGCAAGGGCTGGGTTGCGGAAATAACTGCCGCAAGGCAGAAAGACCGCAGCGAAGGAGACCCAGGGGGCATTCCCGAGATGATCTCTCTCTCATCATCGTCCTAAAGCCTAGACCTATGGCAAATCAGACCCCAGACCCCGTAGGGGCCTCGCTTTATCCCTTTTATTAAGTAAAAGAAGAGTAAAGTAGTATATATAGTACTACCTTTAAGTATAAAACAAAAAGTAAACAGAAATAGGCATTTCTTTTTTTTTTTTTTTTAGTAAAAGAGGAAACTTGTTTTTTAAATATTTATTTATTTTTGAGGGAGAGAAAGAGTTCGAGCACGTGCACGCAGGGGCGCGGGGCATAAAGAGGAAGGCAGAATCCTGAGCAGGCTCCTCGCTGTCCGCACAGGGCCCAACGCGGGGCTCGATCCCACAAACGGTGAGGTTGTAACCTAAGCCAACACCAAGAGTTGGTCGCGTAACAGACTGAGCCACCCAGGCGCCCCAAAGAGGAAACTTTCTACTTAACCAAAGTAACACTGCATGAAATTTATACACAGGAGCTCCCCTTCCCAGCTGACGCCGTTCCTAGTGATGGTTTTGATTAACACCACATCAGTTTTCTCTGACTTTGTAAAACACATTTTTAAATTATTCTTAACCTTTCTTCTAAAATGAGACACTTCTGGGGCACCTGGGTGGCTTAGTCGGTTAAGCGTCCGACTTTCGCTTAGGTCATGATCTCGCAGTTCGTGGGTTCGAGCCCCGCGTCGGGCTCTGTGCTGACTGCCAGCTCAGAGCCTGGAGCCTGTTTCAGTCTGTGACTCCCTCTCTCTCTGACCCTCCCCTGCTAATGCTGTCTCTCTCTCTTTCCTAGAAATAAATAAAAAACATTAAAAAAAAAATTTTAAATGAGACACTTCTGGGGCATTCTCTAGACAAAATCTAAGCACAGGTTTAAGGGCTTCCTCACAATCCCAAATAAAATTAATATATTAAGGTGTTTGGAAAATCTGTATATATTAGATATCATTCAGCTCAGGGATTCTCAAACTCAGCAGTGCTGGTGTTCTGTGCCAGAAGATTCTTTGCTATGGGGCCGTCCAGAACACTGGGAGAAGTTTGGCTGCATCCCTGGTCTCCATCCACTAGATGCCAGTAGCACCTCCCCCAGCACGACCAGGTGTCCCCTGGGGGAACCCTTGAGAACCACTGACATATCCATTTCCTGAAGGAAAACCATGGGTTTCCACCTTAAAATCATTTGTGGACTTCAAGATAGCCAACTTTATAGTGGCTACATTCACTTCACATTACATTAATGTGAAGTTCATTTTTAAAATAAAACCACACTTCTGTGTGAAATGAGGCCTTAAGTTGACCAAACAAGCAACTGATGTTTTGAGCAGTTTGTCCACTTGTCACATGACGAGCGTGCCATGCAGCGTACACTGCCACCTGGAGCGTGCGCCATCAGCACGGTCATCTTACAAAAGGTGGGAATGGTGAGCTCCAGGGGACACCAGCTGGTCCCTCAAATCAGCGCTGGGTGAGGGCGCGCACTGTGGGGCTGGGCTGCGCGTGGGCTCCCCATTAACCACACTGGAAGACCAAAGGGCTCCCCGTGGTTCCATGTGGCCACGAACATGGCCCACAGGAGATGCCACGAGATAAGACAGAGAGGAAGCGGAGCAGAATGGGAGGAGCCTTGATGTGGTTTTACAAGTTCAAATCTCACAGGATGTGCAAATTGGGGAGGCAGTGACAGAGGAGGCAGGGAGAGACCTGACGCTGCACCCAGGGAAGACCGTCTGCCTCAGAGTGGAAGTGACAGGAGGGGCGAGCGTGGAATCAGGGAGTCAGCTGTCAGCTACAGGGGCGAGATGAGAAATGGGCAGGGGCTGGACCATGGCTGTGGTTTAGTGTCTAGACATCTGCAACACATGGACGATGGGGCGGCTGGTCCCCTCTGGGGATGCAAGGTTAGGAGGGACAACATGACTGGGGAGAATCCAGGGAAAGCGGCTTCTTTTTCTTTTCTTTTATCCAAGAGTCCATCCATCTGTCCATGATTCCTGCCTTCCTTCCTTCCTTCCTCCCTTCCTTCCTCCCTCCCTCCCTTCCTTCTTTCCATCCACCCACCCACCTGCCCGCCCATCCATCCATCCACCCATTCATCCATCTGTCCGTCCATCCACCCACTCATCCATCCACTCACCCACCCATCTTTACCAAGCCCCAAGTAGTCTCCTAGGTGCTGAGGAGGCAATGGTGAATTAATGGGTCCCTGTGTTTGTACAGCTTATGGTTAATTAAAATAGTAATTTTAACCACATTCTGGACAAGAATTCTTAGGGAGCAAAATCATACTTTCTATAAAACCAACTTTTCAAGGATTAAAGGGGTACTTCTAATCACTCTTTCAAAATCCAAACAAAATTTTTTAAATTGTGGAATAAAAATACAACATAAAATTTACCATCTTAACAATTTTTTTTAATGTTTATTTATTTATTTTTAAGAGAGAGAGAGAGAGAGAGAGAGAGGGGAAGGGGCAGAGAGAGAGGGAGGCAGAGAATTCCAAACAGGCTCCCCCACTGTTGGCATGGAGCCTGATGCAGGGCTCAAACGCATGAACCACAAGATCATGATCTGAGCCAAAAACAAGAGTCAGAAGCTTAACCAACTGAACCACCCAGGTGTCCCCATCATCTTAACCACTTTTAGGTGCACCGTTCAACAGTACTAGGTACATTCAAACTGCATCACCATCTTCCATCTCCAGAACTCTTTTCCCGCAAAACTGAAACTCTGTGCCCATCAAACAAGACGTCCCCATTCCCCTTTCCCCCGGCCCCTGGCCGTCATTCTCCTTTCTGTCTCCATGAATTTGACTCTGTGAGGCATCTCAAATAAGTAGGTATTTTTTTTTTTATGGCTGGTTTATTTCAGCTAGCATTATATCCTCAAGGTTCAATCATATTAGAGCAGGCGTCGGAATCTCCTTTCTCCACGGCTGACTCGCCCTCCACTGTGTGGATACGCAACGCTCTCTTTATCCTCATCCATCAAACGACACCTGGGCTCCTGCTCCCTTTGGCTACTGTGAGAACTGCTGTCGTGAACGGGACGGGTCCCCTTAGGACCCTCCATTCAATTCTTTTGGGTATGTACCCAGAAGTCGAACTGCTGGACCATACGATAATTCTATTTTTAATTTTTTGAGGAACTGCCATATTATTCTCCATAGTGGCTGCACCATTTTACATCCCCACCGTCAGTGCGGAAGGGCTCCAATTTCTCTACACCCTCCCCAACACCTGTTATTTTCTGGGTTTTGATAGTAGCCATCATATGGGTGTAACACCAAGCAAGTTTTATGTCAAGTAATTTTATCTTTGTATGTTACCTAATATACAAACGTACACAGAACAGAATAATGAACCCAGTGTGCCCATGACTCACCCACTACAGTTATCAACACAGGGCCAATCTTGTTTGATTTATACACTCCCGTTCCCACCACCAATTTCAAATATTTTGAAACAAACCCCAAACTTCCTATCACTTCACCCCTCAATATTCCAACATACATCTCTAAAAGATGATGACTCTTTTTAAAACCATAATGGCATTATCATCTAAAAAGTTCACATAATAACATCAAATTTAATAGTGTCAAATATCCAGCTGGGATTCATACTTATCTGATAATTTTGCTATAGCAAATGATTCAACTCAATACATTTCTCTGCGAAGTTAAGTCGTAAAGTCTACTCGCTATGAAACAAAGAACGTTAAACAATAATGCGTTAGTGGTTTCCACAACTTTCTCAACTTCTTTCACTATTCAGTATGTCTACCAATTAGGTGGGTTTTTTGGTAGCTATTCTTTATCAGGTTGAGAGAGTTTCCCTCTAGTCTTAGCTTGCTTAGAATTTTTGTCATAAATGGGCATTAGATTTTGTCAAATGCTACTTCTGCATGAATCTATATGATCAGGTGGTTTTTCTTCTTTAACCTGCTGATAGGGCAAATTATTGATTTTTTTAAACATTAAAACAGCCTGTGTACTTGCAACAGATCCCATCTGGTTGGTCATGGTGTATAATTCTTTTCATACATTGTTAGATTTGATCTGCTAATGTTTTATTGAGGATTTTTTTTTCCTAACAGCTTTCTTGAGACTGTCATTTTAAGAAGTATTTCAGGGCACTTGGGTTGCTCAGTAGGTTAAGCATCCGACTTCGGCTCAGGTCATGATCTCACAGTCTGTGAGTTAAAGCCCCTCGTCAGGCTCTGTGCTGAGAGCTGTTTCAGATTCTGTGTCTCCCTCTCTCTCTCTGCCCCTCCCCAGCTCACATGCTCGTGTGTGCTCTCTCTCAAAAATAAAAATATTTCAATAAATATCTCTTTCAAAAATAAAAACAAAAAGCATTTCAATAATATATTTTAACTCACTGCTGTGTTGACCTGAAAATTCTGCTGGCTTGAGAGGCACCAAGCTGCTTTGGTCAGTGGGGCATGTGACTCTTGATCTAGGGGGTTCTAAATTCAATCCCAATGTTGGGTGTAAAGATTAAATAAAATCTTTAAAAAAAAACAAACCCTACTGGCTTGAATATATCCAGTTTTGTATATTCAACACCAAATACAACATGTATTCATGTCTAGGCACTCTGTTTGCTCGATCTTGCTTGTCTTTTAGACTAATTTTCTAAAAAAGATTCAGCTACACTATTAGGCAAGAGATGGCAATAGTCACGATGCCATTTTTGAGAAATCAGAGTGTGATGACCTTAAGTGTGCTTTCAAAAATTAGGATAAAAAGAAAAGTCAAGTGGAACGAATGTTTCTGATATCAAGCCTGGCGTAAACAGCGCGTCCCCAAGCTCAAAGACACGTAACTGGAGAACTGTTATGGAAGTGGCATGCCCTCCTAAAGCAAAGTCATAACCTTTTCAGATCACAGACTCTTCTGAGAACCTGCTGAAAGCCACAAAAGCCCCTCCCGAGGAAAAAAAAATGCAAACACACAAAACACCTGGCAGAAGGTTTTCGGGGCTTCAGACCCCTGCTGGAACCAGTCCAGGTGAAGAATCACTACTGCAGGGGCGCCTGGGGGGCTCAGTCGGTTAAGCATCTGACCTGCTCAGGTAATCATCTCACTGTTCGTGGGTTCGAGCCCCGCATCAGGTTCTCTGCTGTCAGCGCGGAGCCTGCTTCGGGTCCTCTGTCCCTCCGCCCTTGCCCCTCCCCTGCTCATGCAACACATGCTCTCGCTCTCTCTCTCACTCTCTCAAAAAAAATAATAAACATTAAAAAAAATCACTATTTTCAAACACAGTGAAATCTGTCAATGACCCTGAGAAATCTAGCATCTTCATCTAGCACCTCTGTGTACCTAGGTATCAAACTGTAACACAGTGTTTCTTTTGTGCCTGTAGTTCTACGCTGTACTCTATTGTCTTCAGCAGCAATACCTTAAGAGTTCACAGGCCACCTCCCGAGTGCTACCTGAGGGAAAGAGACCAGGGCGGAAATACAAATAAGGTGTGACACTGGTGCTGTGCTTCTAGAAGATTTAAAGGCTAGTGACACAGAAGGATTGAAAGCAACCAAGAAGTTAATTTGAAGCTGAAATGACAGTATGTTCTGAATAATGGTGAGACCTAAGTAATAAAGACAGGGAGGTGGGGCACCTGGCGGGCTCAGTCAGTTAAGCATCCAACTCTTGATTTCTGCTCAGGCCTTGACATGGGGGTCATGAGTTCAAGCCCCGTGTTGGGCTCTGCACTGGGCCTAAAGCCTACTTAAAAATAAATAAACAGTGACGTCGGGGTGGCTACGTCAGTTGAACATCTGACTCTTGATATCGGCTGGGGTCATCTCATGGTTCCTGGGATTGAGCCCTGCGTTGCGCTCTGGGCGGACATCTTGGAGCCTGTTTGGGCTTCTCTCCCTCTCCCTCTCTCTGCTCCTCCTCTGCTTGTGAGTGCACTCTCTCTCCCTCTCTCAAAATAAATAAGCATTTTAAAAAATAAATAAAAATAAAGACAAAAACAATGTGCTTCAATTGAGAATAATCAAACAATAACTTCAAGAGGGCTGACTCCCTTCTCGTTCCCCTAATTAACTGTGGAGATGTGCATCTTTGATACCCAAGTCAGCTGGTCACCTAATCAAACATTCTCCCTTCACTATTATGAGAAAGATGAAACATACACTAGACATATAGGTGGGTAGATGGATGGGCGGAGAGATGGACAGACAGACCATATAAGGATTTTCTTCTTTAAAACAAGTTCTGCATATTCCACAGAGGGGTCTGTGAAGCTCTACTCAGGGAGGCACCCATCGACAGCATAGAATAAGAACTGGTCCTAAGGCATCAAGGGTACTTGGTATATTTTAGTCACTGTTATCAGCAAAATGCATAGACTTTTCAAAAGTCTTCAATAGACTTTTTTTTTTTTTTTTGAAGATAATCTTTAAGTAATCTCTACACTCAATGTGGGGCTTGAATTTACAACCCCGAGATCAAGAGTCACACGTTTCACCGACAGCCAGCCAGGCGCCCCTTCAATAATTTTTTTAAATTTTGTTTAAAGAGGCTACACCTCAGTTACTTATCATCTCATTTTTCTACCACCGAGACTTTCATACATATTCACCAACTTTTCTGGTAATCAAATCAAAACACTTCACTAGCATGAAGTGCAGAAGCCCATTACTTTTCTAATCAGGTTCTGTTTTACTCAACATGAAGATTTACCACACGAAATTAACAGGCCAGGCACCAACCCAAAGCATAACCAGCAAGTCGAACAGTCACGTAATGTCCATGTTCCATGCTTAGTCTCCTGAGCTTCACGAACAACTATCTCACGTACTGACCGAGAGCCTCTCTTTGATGTCACAAACATCGCGTGGCAGCCACTCCAGTATGGGAACCTTGTGTCCAACTACGGCGAGATTCCCAAAGGCAAGAATCCTTGCCTAACTCTTCGAGAGGCTCCAAAGGTGATGGGCGATGTGCACACGGAAGAGAATCCCTGGACTTTCAGGACACCAGGGGTCTCCCTCAGGCTGTGGCCGTAACGCCTGGAGGGGTCCAGGAGTCACAGGACCGGCTCACAGGGAATTAGTACCCTGCAGCCACCCTTGTTGCCCCGAGCCAGAGCCCCTGCCCTTAGTTACAGTATCCTTGGCAACAGAGGAGGCACTTGGCCCGAATCCCACAATACCCCAGAAGTGACGCACAGAGATGGGTGCCTGAAAGAAAAGCACTGTTTTGCAGGGCTACATCCCCGGGGAACTCGGGGATCTTCTGTGATCGACATGGCTGGGTTAGGTCCAGAGGGTTCGATGAGTTTTTCTCAAGCTCTGTTGCCTCAGGTGGTGGATGTTCATGTACGAACACAGAGTGGTTGAATTTCGGAACTAAGTTTTATGAGGAATAAAAGGGAGGAAGAGACGTTCCTCTCGGCAGCAAGGAGACACAGGAAACTGGAGACACTATACTGATTACCGCGAGCACCCTGACAGCGGAGGGGATTCCAAACCAGAGAGTGAGGAACGTGCCTCAGTTTATCGACCACGGCAGTGCTCCCCAGCCTGGTGTGAGGCGGAGTCCCCTAGGTATCTCCCACCAGCTACACCTCCTGGGCCCCCAGCCTGCAGTCGAAGTGGGTCAGGCTGACCTGGGGCTGGGCAGGTTGGTCACAGAACATTCTCTAGGAGATTCTGACGCACTCCCCAACAGAGAACAAACGTATCACAGAAGGCTCATGAATAGAGGCATTCAGAGAGATTCCTCGTTAGAGAAACTGGGTAATTTTCACTTTTGCTCTCTTAAATGCCTGCTTGCCCTGTGTCCTACCCCCTGGCCCCAAGCCTCCCCCACTTCCGAACTATTCTGGTACAGACCTGTCTTTGGCTTCGCTTTTCTAGGACACTTACTCATAACTGGTTCCAACTACAGCCACTGGCCCCTTGCTTATTTTAGTGCAAGAACCCCCACCCCTTAGGCAAAATCATTTCATGCAGGACTACGGATTCTCACAAGTACAATGCAGAGCATTTCCCAAAGCAAAGCAAAAGCAAAACTGTGAACTTCCTCTCGGTGTCAATCCACTGTCTTTCTGTACGTGCTGCTAACAGGCTCCCAGAGCTTCCCCAGGCAGGCCAGAGTTTCCAGCGTGTACTCCCACCCCCACCCCCATTGGCATATGCTTCCGGATTTTCCTGACCGCTGCATTTTTTCTTTTCAATTTTTTAAAGTTGGGGGGCCTGGGTGGCTCAGTCGGTTAAGGGTCTGACTTCGGCTCAGGTCATGATCTCCTGGTTCATGAGTTCAAACCCTGCATCAGGCTCTGTGCTGACAGCTCAGAGCCTGAAACCTGCTTCGGATTCTGTGTCTCCCTCTCTCTCTGACCCTCCCCTTCTCGTGCTCTGTCTCCCAAAAAATAAAACATTAAAAAAAATTAAAAATAAGTAAATAAAATAAGAAGCACCTGGGTGGCTCAGTCAGTTAAGCGCTGGACTTCAGTTCAGGTCATGATCTCGATGTTCCTGGGTTTGAGTCCCGTGTTGAGCTCTCTGCTGACAGCTGGGAGCCTGGATCCTGCTTCAGATTCTGTGTCTCCCTCTCTCTCTCTGCCCTTCCTCCCCTCCCCTGCTCTCTCTCTCAAAAATAAATATTTTTAAAAACCCACTTTATGAAATAAATACATTTTTTTAAAATGTTTTTTTATTTATTTCTAGGAGACAGAGAGAGACAGCGTGAGCCGGGGAGGGTCAGAGAGAGAGGGAGTCACAGACTGAAACAGGCTCCAGGCTCTGAGCTGGCAGTCAGCACAGAGCCCGACGCGGGGCCCGAACCCACGAACCGCGAGATCATGACCTAAGTGAAAGTCGAAAGTCAGATGCTTAACCGACTAAGCCACCCAGGCGCCCCGAAATAAATACATTTTTTAAGTTTATTTTGAGAGAGCGTGAATGGGGGAGGGGAAAAGAGAGATGGGAGAGAAAAAGTCCCAAGCAGGCTCTGCGCTGTCAGTGCAGAGCCCGACTCGGAACTCAATCTCACTAACCATGAGATCATGACCTGAGCTGAAATCAAGAGTTGGATGCTCAACAGACTGAGCCACCCAGGTGCCCCCAGATATTCCTGACCTCCTCATTTGCACCAAATCAAAACTTTCCCCCCCCCCCCCGCAACTTTCCATTTCCTCACATTTCCATCTCCTGCTGGCACTGGGCAGCCAGTCTGAGAATCAAACAAGCTGGGTGCTAATCAGTGATAATGACTTAAGGTACCCAGGCTTGCGTTTTGCAAAGACCTTCAGTGACTTCATACAAAAGCGGAAACTAAGGTAAGATGGGGAGGCAGACTGCAAGCTGCTAGAAGGCAGTGCTTTTGGAACAGAGCCCTTTCATGCCTCTCGGTTCAGAGCTTACGTGCGTGGAAATGAGTCAGAGCACATACATTTTCATGCCGTTTTCTACAGAATTAAATATATAACATGACAGCAACAAAGTCACCGCCCACACAAGATCAGAACATTTCAAGTTCTTGGTCTGTACTCACCCCTTTATCAGTTAACCCTTACACTGCCAGTCAATCAGAAATCTAGTTACCAAAGGGAGGCCATGAGTTCCTTAAATTTCCTATTTTGCAATGTTATCAGAAAACACAGGCCAAGTCTGCCCTTTCCTTTCTTCTTTATCATTCGCACACTTGTCTTGAATTCAAATAGGACAGGGCGCTGTCCCGAATCGGAACATAATGGTCTGGTGGTAATTTCCAAGTTCTGTGTGGTTTTTTTTAGTCTCCTGACCTTCATATACAATGGAAAACTTTCTCATATATAGTTCAGAAAAGGCCACCGAGTATTAAAGACCTGCTGACATCCACTATCAACGCAGAGTTCTTAACGGCGGCCACCCAAAGTGCGGTCGTAAGTTGACTGGAATCGCCTAATAAGTCCAGGACAGCCAGTCACAAAAGTGAAGACTGTGTCCTCGCTCCCCTCTGTTTCTGCTCATTGCCTACGTTCTTACAAGACTACGCACAGCAAGATAAATGTTTTCACGTAGAGTTCTTACATTATGGAAAAACCAATGTAACATGTTTTATGATAAACACGGAAAATAAAACCGCTCTGTCTTATTCTGCCACCATGTCTCTCACGACGCACGTTTCCAGTAGAGCAGGGTCGCTACAACCAGGAGAGAACTCAAGGCCATGACTATGAAGGACACACAGACAAAGAAGAAAAGGACACGCTTCTCCTAAGTTACGTGGGGGGTTAAAGGACGCTGAGAAAACTTACGAAGAGACAAAGCACACAGTACCTGGATTTTCAAAATGGGGCGAAAATGGACAGTTGAAAGCTGTATTTCGATGAGTTGGATACTGATCATGAACAAAATTCTAGACTGGTCTGGTAACATTACTCACAAGTACGAGTGACCCACACATTTTCTCCTGTGAGAAGGTTACTGGAAAAGTCACGGGGCTGCTGGAAGAGTAACCTCGGGCACAGCGTACGAAGCCCCGGGCACCTCAACACACCCGCGTGCCGCCACTCAACGGGAACGCTACCAAAAGTGAATTAAACTGGGACAAGGCATCTAATGAAGACTTTCATTTCTCTGTGACTAAGAACAAGGCACCAGAATGGAAGCCGGTGGAGAGAAGGCCGGGTGGACTTACAGTGGGTTTAACCCCAAAAGGTCTGCGTAATGAACCTGAGGAAACCTAGCACGTCTCTCGTAACCTTTCAAAGGCTTATCCTTGGTTGGCTGTTTCCTGCCTTTACGTCAAATTTGAGAATGAGCAGATGGGATGTGGAGTCGAGATTAAAGATCACTTGACAGGGGGCGCCTGGGTGGCTTAGTCGGTTAAGCGTCCGACTTTCGCTTAGGTCACGATCTCGCGGTTCGTGGGTTCAGGCCCCGCGTCGGGCTCTGTGCTGACTGCCAGCTCAGAGCCTGGAGCCTGTTTCCGTCTGTGACTCCCTCTCTCTCTGACCCTCCCCTGCTCACGCTGTCTCTCTCTCTCTCCTAGAAATAAACATTAAAAAAAAAAATAAAATAAAATAAAAATCACTTGACGGAACGCGGTGGTGAGTCACACCCGGCAAAATGAATGGGTGTAATGAAAAGGAATGGGAGACCTGCACTGAAACAAAGCCTCAAGGCAGGAGAAGCAGCTCCACGCCGACGCTGGGAGGGACTCCGTTAAGTAAAGCTGGTGTCACGAGGTGCCTGAAAAGCACAGACCAGGGGAGCGAGCCCCACGCCACTCCAACTCTGTTCCTCTGTGCAGAACTCTATTAAACCCTCTGCGCCCTCTGGAAGGTAGGATCTATACCAGGGAGCACTCAAGGAGAAAGGAACCGGGCAGGCGGGCAGAGATTTCAGACCTAAAGTCACAGGTCCTATGAAGAACAGTTGAAAAAAGAACAAGCTGAAGGCCTAGAGGATGCTTCACTTTGAAATGTAAACAGCTGATGAGAGTGGGGGTGAGGGGTGTCCCTCTGTAGACAAGAACGCAAAAGAGTTCAGGCATGTTCGGGGATTCCTCAATAAATCAAAGAATTACCATGGACCCAATAATTCCCTCCTCAGTATATATGCCCCCAAAACCGTTCTGGGTACTCAAATACTCATACAATAATATTCAGGGGCGCCTGGGTGGCTCAGTGGGTTAAACGTTCAACTTCAGCTCAGGTCGTGATCTCACCGTTCGTGTGTTCGAGCCCCGCGTCAGGCTCTGTGCGGACAGCTCAGAGCCTGGAGCCTGTTTCAGATTCTGTGTCTCCCTCTCTCTCTGACCCTCCCCTGCTCCCTGCACGCGCTTCCTCTTTCTCTCAAAAATAAATAAACTTTAAAAAAATGTAGTGGAAGATTATGTAGCCACTAAAAAGAGATGATGTACTAATACATGCTACAATGTGGATACCTCAAAAATGTTAGACTAAGGGACAGAAGTCGTACATAAAAGGTCACATATTGTACAGTTCTATTTACATGAAATATCCAGAAAAATTAAATCCAGAGACAGAAAGTAGCTTAATGGTTACCAAAGATTCAGGGGAGAAGGGAATAAGAAGTTAACTGTTTATTGGTTATAAATTTTTCTTTTGGGGAAATGAAAACATGTTGGAAGCAGACAGAGATGGTGGTGACACCACACTGTGAATGTACTAAATGCCACTTAACTGTACACTTTCAATTGTGACACTGAGAACTTCTGGCTTCTGGTCCAGCATGTAAGGAATTTAAAAGTCAGGGGCACTTGGGTGGCTCAGTTTGGTTAAGCGTCTGACTTCAGCCCAGGTAATGATCTCACATTTTCGTGAGTTCAAGCCCCATGTCAGGGGCTTAAAAAACCCTGAATCAGTAACAAACAACCTTTCAAAACAGAAAGTACCACGCCCATATGGGTTCACTAGTAAATTCTACCAAACATTTAAGAAAAAAATTCTCAGTGCTCCATAATCCCTCCGAGAAGACAGAAGCAGAAGAAATACTTCCTTATTTCATTCCATGAGGCCAGCATTACTCTAATACCAAAACCAAACAAACATTACAAGAAAACTACAGACCAGTATCTCTCATGGAAAATTCCTCAACAGGGGCGCCTGGGTAGCTCAGTCGGTTAAGCGTCTGACTCTTGATTTTGCTTCAGGTCATGATCTCACAGTTTTGTGAGTTCGAGCTGCATGTTGGGCTCCGTGCTGATGGTGTGGAGCCTGCTTGGGATTCTCTGTCTCTCTCTCTCTCTGCCACTTCCCCACTTGTGCTCTCTCAAAATAAATTAACTTAAAAAAAAAAAAAGAAAGAAAAGAAAAATCCTTGACAAAACATTGGCAAATCAAAACCAATTAAGGTATAAAAAGAATTATACAGCATGACTCATTCAGATTTATCCTAAGTATATAAACCCTGGTTCAACATTCAAAAATCAATTAACGTAAGCCATCACATCAACATGCAAAAGAAGAAAAACTACATGATCCTATCAAAAGATGCAGAAAAAGCATCTGACGAAATACAACACTCTTTCTTGATTTTTTTAAAAAAATTTTTAATGTTTTATTTATTTCTGAGAGAGAGAGAGAGAGAGACAGCATGAGCAGGGGAGGATCAGCAAGAGAGGGAGATACAGAATCTGAAACAGGCTCCAGGCTCTGAGCTGTCAGCACAGAGCCCGACGCGGGGCTCGAGCCCACGAACCGCAAGATCATGACCTGAGCCAAAGTTGGACGCTTAACTGACTGAGCCACCCAGGCGCTCCGCTTCTTGATTTAAACAAACAAACAAACAAACAAACAAAAATGGGCACCTGGGTGACTCATCCGTTTATGCAGTTAAGTGTCTGACTCTCGGTTTCGGCTCAGGTCATGATTTCATGGTTTGTGGGATTGAGCCTTGTGTCCAGCTCTGTGCTGACAGCGCAGAGCCTGCTTGGGATTCTCTCTGCCTTTCCCCCACTCACGTGCACACCACACACTTTCTCAAAATAAATATTAAAAAAAAAAAAACAAAAAACAAACACCTCTCAGCAAGCTAGTAATAGAAAGGAATTTCCTGGAGCACCTGGCTGGCTCAGTCATTCTAGAGCATGCGATTCTTCATCTCAGGGTCACGAGTTCAGGACCACAGAGCTTACTTGAAAAATAAAATTAAGGGGCGCCTGGGTGGCTTAGTCGGTTAAGCGTCCGACTTTTGCTTAGGTCATGATCTCGCGGTTCGTGGGTTCGGGCCCCGCGTCGGGCTCTGTGCTGACTGCCAGCTCAGAGCCTGGAGCCTGTTTCAGTCTGTGACTCCCTCTCTCTCTGACCCTCCCCTTCTCACGCTGTCTCTCTCTCTCTCTCCTAGAAATAAATAAAAACCTTAAAAAATTTTTTTTTAAATAAATAAAAAGTTAAAATTTAAAACAAAAAAAAAAGGAATTTCCTCAACTTGGTATAAAGAGCACCTATAAAAACCCTAGAGCTAACATCAGACTGACATTAGAAAAACCTGAAGCTGAAATACATCCCTTCCCCCCACCGCTCTTCAACACTGTCCTAGAAATCCTAGCTAATGAAGTGTGAAAAAAACAAAAGGAAATAAAAGGTCTCCAGACTGGGATGGAAGAAATAAAACTGTCTTCTGTTCTCAGATGATAAATGATCATCTATGTAGACAATCTGAAAAAATTAACAAAAAAACCTTCTGGAAATAATGTGGTTATAGCAAGCCTGCAGGAATAGAAAGTTAATAGATAAAAATCAATCACTTTCCTGCACACTAGCAGGGAACAAATAGGACAAAATTTAAACACGTTACCATTTACATTAGCGCCCCCCAAAATGAAATGCTTGAGTATAAAGCTAACAAATTTATGCACAAGACCTGTATGAGGAAAACTCTGCTCAAAGACACTAAAAACAACCGAAAAAATGAAAACAGTCCATGTTCGTGGATAGGAAGACTCAATATTGTCATGATGGCAGTTCTTCCTAGCATAATTTCAATCTAAATCCCAGCAAGTTATTTTGCTGGTATCAACAAATTGTATCAACAGATTGTAAAATTCATCGAGGGAGGGAAAAGACCCAAAATAGCCAATTCAATATTGAAGAAGGACAAAGCTTTATCTAAAGCGACAGCAATTGGGGCGCCTGGGTAGCTCAGTTGGTTAAGCCCCGACTTGGGCTCAGGTCATGATCTCACAGCCCGTGGGCTCGAGTCCCGCGTCGGGCTCTGTGCTGATAGCTCGGAGCCCGGAGCCTGCTTCAATTCTGAGTCTCCCTCTCTCTCTCTCTCTGCCCCTCCCTCACTCCCACTCTGTCTCTCTGTCTCTTGAAAATAAATACACGTTAAAAAAAATGTTTTTAAAGCGACAGCAATCAACACAGTGTGGTAAAGGTTAAAAGAACAAATCAATCAATGAACAGAATGGAGAGCCTAGAAAGAGACCCACATAAATACAGCAACGGATTTCTGATGAAGGAGCAAACACAATGCAACGGAACAAAATCTTTTCAACAAATGGTGGGGTAACTGGACATCCACGTGCAAAAAGATGAGTCCAGACACAGACTTACATCCTTCACAAAAGTTAAATCCAAACGGATGTAGACCCAAAGGTGAAATATGAAACTATAAAACTCCCGGAAGATAATGTAGAAGAAAACACAGGTAACCTCGGGCAGGGTCATGACATAATCCAAGAAATGATAAATTGAACTCCATTAAATTAAAAACCTCTGCTCTGTAAAAAGGTCAACAGAATGAGAAGACAAGCCACAAACTGGAGAAAATATCTGCAAAAGACACATGTGATAAAGGACTGTTGTCCAAAACATACCCAGAACTCAACAATAAGGAAACAAACAATAGGATTTTTTTTTAATGGGCAAAAGACCTGAACAGACACCGAACAGACAGACAACATATCATCAAAGATATACAGATGGAAAGTAAGCATATAAAAGCCATGGGGAGCCGGGGTGACTGAGTCAGTTGAGCGTCCAGCTCTTGATTTCAGCTCAGGTCATGATGCAGGTTCATGGGATCGAGAACCAGTTGGGCTCTGTCCTGACAGGGAAGAGCCTGCCTGGGATTCTCTCGCTCCCTCGGCCCCTCCCTACTCACAGCATGCATGCACACGCCCTCTCTCAAAATAAACATTTTAAAAAATCTAAAAAATAAAAATAGGTTCAACATCATATGTCATTAAGGAATTGCAAATTAAAACAAAGATACTACTACACACCTATCAGAATGGCCAAAATACAAAGGAACTGAGAACACCAGATGCTGGGGAGAATGTGGAGCATAAGGAACTCTCATTCACTGCCAGGGGAGATACAAAATGGTGCAGCCACTTTGAAAGACAGTTTGGCAAGTTTCTTACAAAACTAACCATACTCTTAGCATATGATCCAGCAATCACACCCCTTGGTATTTACCCAAACAAGGAGAAAACTTATGTCCACACAAAAACCTGCACATGGATGTCGTTAGCAGTTTCATTCGTAATTGGATGCAACCAAGCTGTCCTTCAGTAGGTGAACAGATGAACTGTATCAGTCCATCCAGACAAGGGTTATTTAGCCCTGAAAAGAAATGAGCTATCGGGACGCCTGGGTGGCTCAGTCGATTAAGCATTCAACTCCTGAATCCAGCTCAAGTCATGAACTCACGGTCTGTGGGTTCGAGCGCCATGCTGGACTCCATGCTGTGACAGTGTGGAGCCTGCCTGGGATTCTCCTCGTTGCCTCCCCCCAAAAATAAACTTTAAAAAAAGGGGAAGGGGATACCTGCGGGGCTCAGTCAGTTAAGTGTCTGACTTCGGCTCAGGTCATGAACTCTCAGGCCCCGTGTCGGGCTCTGTGCTGACAGCTCAGAGCCTGGAGCCTGCTTTGGATTCTGTGTTTCCCTCTCTGTCCCTTCCCTGCTCACGCTCTATCACTCAAAAATTAATAAACATTGAAAAAAAAAAAGAAATGAGCTATCAAGCTATGAAAAGACATGGAGGAAACTTAAATGCATCACTAAGTGAAAGAAGCCAATTTGAAAAGGGTGCACACTGTAGGATTCCAACTATATGACATTCTGGAAAATGTAAAACTATGGAGACCGTAAAAAGACCAGTGGCTGCCAGGCTGGGGAGGGAGGGGTTGAACAGGCGGGACACAGGTCTGTTAGGGCAGCGAACTAGCCTATGACACCGCAGTGGTAGATACGTGTCGTCATCTGTGTATCAAAACCTACAGAATGCACAACAGTTCATTCAGGACTGAACCTAAATATAATAAACTATGGACTCCAGGTGACAATGATGTGTCAATGTAGGTTCTTTGATTGTAACACATGTGACACTGTGGCACCGGGTGTCAATAATGAGGGAAATTATACATGTGTGAGGAACGGGGTATATAAAAACTCTGTACTTTCCAGGGGAGCCTGGGTAGCTAAGTCAGTTAAGCATCTGACTTTGGCTCGGGCTGTGAACTCACAGTTCGTGAGTTCGAGCCCTGGGTCTGGCTTTGTGCTGACAGCTCAGAGCCTGAAGCCTTCTCCAGATTCTGTGTCTCCCTCTCTCGGGACCTCCCCTGCTCATACTCTGTCCCTTTCTGTCTCTCAAAAATAAATAAATGTTAAAAAAAAATAAAAAGTTCACGGGGCACCTGAGTGGCTGAGTTTGTGAGATCAAACCCTGCATCGGGCTCTGCACTGACAGCACAGAGCCTGCTTTGGATTCTCTCTCTCCCTCTCTCTGTGCCTCCCCTGTTCGAATTTTCTCTCTCTGTCATTTTTTTGTTATGTGAATTTCGTCTCATTTTTTTAGGGAAGGAGAGTTCTGTGGAACTGAATGAACAAAACAGCAAACACATGTTTACTATAGTGTAAATAAATTCATAAATTTTGTTTAATCGTCCTAACAACCCTATGATAGGTTACGCTCCTCTTATAGATGAAGAAACTGAGGTACAGAGAGATTAAGTAGCCTGTTCAAGGGCACAAAGCAAGTTAACAGCAAAGCTGGATTTGAACCCCAACAGTTCAGCTGCAGGGACCACGTTCTCAGCCATGCCACCCACTCCTACAGTGCTCACGTGCGCCCCGTCGGGGTCCAGACGTGGGACAAAGACAAGACTTTCTGACAGTGAAGTCTGCCCCCCGAAATGAGAGGGGCTCCCTGACAGCTGGACTCCAGCAGAGGTTAGCTAACTGATACCAGTCCTCACCGTCTGGGTCCCCTGTAAATGGTCACTGTCAACGCTGACACTGGGATTTGGGCAGTGCGCAAATGCCTGGGATGCGTGTGTACATCAACCAGGGTATAATGTAACTTTAACACAGTGTACTCTTCCTCCACAATTTTTATTTTTTAAAAATGTATTTCAAAGTTTAGCTATTTTTGAGAGACAGAATGCAAGCAGCAGAGGGGCAAAGGGGCAAAGAAAAATGGAGACACAGAATCTGAAGCAGCTCCAGGCTCTAAGCTATCAGTGCAGAGCCCGACGTGGGGCTCGAACTCATCAACCATGAGATCACGACCTGAGCCGAAGTCGGAAGCTCAACCAACTGAACTCAACCAACTGAGCCACCCAGATGCTCCCCTCCAGAATTTTTATTTTTATTTTTTTATTTTATTTTATTTTTTTTATTTCTAGGAGAGAGAGAGAGAGAGAGAGAGAGAGAGAGAGA
>NW_024080726.1:1630855-1762733 GCF_003009895.1 Hyaena hyaena | reverse complement strand
TCAGCACAGAGCCCGACGCGGGGCCCGAACCCACGAACCGCGAGATCATGACCTAAGCGAAAGTCGGATGCTTAACCGACTAAGCCACCCAGGCGCCCCTCCCCTCCAGAATTTTTAAAAGTTCACTTCAGTTTGGGGCGCCTGGGTGGCTCAGTCGGTTGAGCATCTGACTTTGACTCAGGTCATGATCTCACGGTTCGTGGGTTCAAGCCCCGTGTTGGGCTCTATGCTGACAGCTAGCTCAGAGCCTGGAGCCTGTTTTGGATTCTGTGTCTCCCTCTCTCCCTGACCCTACCCTGCTCACGCTGTCTTTCTCTCTCAGAAATAAATAAAACATTAAAAAAATAATTAAATAAAAAATAAAAATATACTGACAACAATAACCACTTCACTTGTTTCCTCTTTGGTAAAATGGGCTGAATGAGCTAAATCAATTCTAAAATCCTTTCCATTTCTAGAATTCTAGCCATATAATTCAGAAGCTGTCTTTTTTTTTTTTTTTCAGCTAGATTAGGACATTTTTAGGTTTCCAGGTTTAAAAAAGTACTTAATGTCCTAATGCAGTAACATACAAGAAACCAGAGATTATATAAGTGGGATGACAAACTGTCAGGTTTCAAAAGTAGAGGACTGGGCGCCTGGCTGGCTCTAGTTGGTGGGGCGTGCAACTCTTCATCTCAGGGCTGGGAGTCTGAGCCTGGCCGTTGGGTGTAGAGATGACTTAAAAACAGTATCTTTTAGAAAAATAAAAAATAAACTAAAAGTAAAGGACTTATCATAAAAGAGGAAAAAGAATGTGATGACCTTTCAGGAGGAAGATGGATTTATGGAACGCAGTCCAAGCAAGAACTAGATCAAAAGTACTGCCAAACCAACTAACCAGCAGCCATTCCCACCCACACGAACAGGACAGGCACTTACGCATAACTTACTCCAGATGCTGAGAAATCTCCCAAGTGCCTTCCTGTATTGTGATAGTTATAAAAAGAATCTTCACAATGAAATCAGCCATTTAAAGGTCACAGAATGGCCATCTTAGGAGGAAAAACAGAGATGGTAATCTTTCCTTTTTTTAAGTACTGAACTTTAAAAAAAAAAAAAAAGCTGGATTTTCTTCTAGATCTCATTCTAGAAATACTAATAAAGTGAGTGTATACTTCTAAAGAAAAAGCCCCAAAAATCTGATTTTAACATCCTCCTCTACTTTTGCGTGCATTCTGGCCTTTTCCCTCATCAAAAACCTGTCCTCTGGTAAGAGGTAAACAGAAACCACAGTAACGAACCACAGGCACAGGAGACCCTGATTCCTCACGCGCAGGGCACTGAGCACCGACCTGGCTGTAAAGGCCCCTCACTGGGCGGTAGCGAAACGTGCCGTCCATCCAGCTGGGGCCAGCCTGCACTGGTGGCTTCTACACTCAAGAAAGCAAGTGACAATGAACTAGAGACAGAATTATAGGAATCAATTGAATTGACTCTAATTTCTCTCTCTCTTTTTAAATAAATCCTTTGCAAGCTGTGCTTTCTACTTCATCTGTTATTGAGAAGCAAATTACAGGCAACCTATCCCTCAACTGTATTTTGACATCAGCCACTGTCCAAAACCAGCAGTCACGAGAATGTGGTCTGAGGACTCCTGGGGGCCCCTAGGACCCTTTCAGAAGGTCCTTTGCAAAGCCCTCCCTTCTCCAGCTACATATTTGTGTGAGGCTAAACGTTGTTCATCTGTTTCAATCAAACAACAGATAGCAAGGGGTTGAATACAGAATCTGGCTGACTTCTCTTAGACCCACATTAAAGAGATTGGCAATAATGTAAAAACAACGTCAGTCTTCTTACTAAATTGTTTTTTGTTTTGGAAAATATAGTACAGTTATGTTTCTTTAAAAATATGTTACCCAACTATATTCAATTTCAATTTCAATATATGTGTACAATGTTATCATCTAACAGGTTTATTATTGCTAGTTTAAATAAATTAAATATTTTAATAGGTTCTCAGTTTAATCTCTAAGAGAAAATACGGATAGATAAAACCCACATAAACACAATCTCTTTAAGGTCTTCAATAATTTCTGAGGTTCCTGAGACCAAACAGTCTGGGGATCCTACAAGATTCAAGAGATCCTACTGAATCCCTCTAATGAATACACCCACGCCCAGGAGAAATGTTTAATGAATGACATCGAGAAAGTTACAAAACAACTTGTACAAAATGAACTCATTTTGTTTAAAACGCTGACTATGTAAACATTAAAACAGTTTTTTTTAATGTTTTATTTGTTTCTGAGAGAGAGACAGCGTGAGGGTCAGAGAGAGAGGAAGACACAGAATCCGAAACAGGCTCCAGGGTCTGAGCTGGCTGTCAGCACAGAACCTGATGCGGGGCTCGAACCCACAAACCGTGAGATCATGACCTGAGCTGAAGTCGGATGCTTAACTTACTGAGCCACCCAGGGGCCCTGACTACGTAAATTTTTACAAGGGAAAAAAATCTAGAGATATACACAAAAGGATTAGGACTAATGATCCCAAAGAGGCAGTATTTTTAGGTCATTTTAGTCTATTCTTTGCATTAAAGGGTTTTTTTCTTTTCCTACCACATGGAGGTAACAGCCTTTCCCAAACTGCCCTATGGCACAGCGGTGTCACAAAAGGAGCCCACGGATAGTTAGCTGGGTGAATGTGGATTCTTACCCCCCACCGCGCTCCCAGCAGTTCTCCAACACCAGCTGCTAAACATTCCGTCCTACAGCAAGGAAACCTGTCTGACGGCATTTCCCAACCCTTGGCAACTGACAGGCCCCTCTTCCCAGGTAACACCTAGCTACGTCACACCCTTAGCGAAACACTGCGTGAGGTCACCCCATACCACAGTGTGAAGAGGGCCTGCAGCCATCCTTTACCATTACGGCTCGAAGTCACCACGTCACCATTTAGAGTGGAAGACCTCTTGTACACAAAACATACAAATCCAATCAAGAATATTTGAGGGTTGGGGCGCCTGGGGGACTCAGTCGGTTAAGCGTCCGACTTTGGCTCAGGTCATGATCTCACAGTTTGTGAGTTCGAGCCCCGTGTTGGGCTCTGTGCTGACAGCTCAGAGCCTGGAGCCTGTTTCGGATTCTGTGTCTCCCTCTCTCTCTCTAACCCTCCCGTGTTCATGCTGTCTCTCTCTCAGAAATAAATAAAACATTAAAAAAAAAATATGTGAGGGTCAGGGTGCCTGGGTGGCTCAGCTGGTTAAGCACCGGACTCTTGATCTCGGCTCAGGTCATGATCTCACCGTCTTGGGAGCTGGAGCCCCGAGTCAGGCTCTGCGCTAGTTGCTTGGGATTCTCTCTCTCTCTCTCTCTCTCTCTCTCTCCCCCCTCCCCCCCTCATACTCTCTCTGTCTCTGTCAAAATAATAAACTCAGAAAAAAAAAGTATATTTGGGGGTTAGGTAAACCACCTATTTTACATTTGCTTTACCAAAATAACTCTACAAGGAGTGAGTAAATTTAATTTGTATACATTTGGAACTTGGACAATTCAAGGAATGGCCTTTTTTTTTTTTTTTTTAAGTTTACTTATTTTGAGAGAGAGATAAAGAGAGTAAGCATGACGAGGGGAGGGACAGAGGGAAGCCCACACAATCTCCGCCCTGTCCGCGCAGAGCCCGAAACAGGCTTGAAATCACAAACCATGAGATCATGACCTGAGACAAAATCAAGAGTTGGATGCTCAAGCGACTGAGCCACACAGGTGCCCCCCTAAATGGCAATTCTTCAAGTAAAATTTTCTTTGATGAAAACCACAAAGCATATTTGACCAGCAGTCATTCCTTTAAGCACATTAGTTAGTGTTCTCTGTACGGGGTGACCTGCACACACAGACAGCTCTGGGTGTGGTGGCCATACAGCTGCTGGCAGAAGGCTCACTGTGTGGCTCCTGCCTCCCCACCTTCCGTCCCATCAGCTACCCCTGCAGTGCTGACACCTGGCTACCAGGGGGCCTGCTGGCCCAGGTCTCCCCTCTTCTGCTTCCTTCCTTTTCAAGATCACAATGAAAGGCCCACATTCCCTCTTGCTGCTCTCACAGGTCGGGTCACTTCCAAATCAAGTCACCCTCTTCAGTCCAAGTGTGACTGATAGCGACTGATGCTCCCCACAAAACCGTTTAAAGTACTCTATTACTTCAAGACCTACTTCCCACAGTATTTTAACTAGCACTTCATCGGCAGTTTATAAAATTATTAACCCTGTAATGGTGTGTGTGCTGTGTTTCCCTATAAATTTGCCTGGTTTTCACTTGTGTGATGGGTTAAATAGGTTTCTGACGATCACTTTTAGAGCTTAAATGGTTTATAACAAAGTTTCTGGGGGAAATGCAATCTGAGTTCCAACTTCAATTCCTAGTAGATGAACTGCCTTTTCAGGTCGTCTGGGCATCAGAAATGGGTCCCAGGAAACAATATATCAAGTCAAAGCTAGGTTAATGCAGTTGACAAATGGTCACTAGAAGTCAGTATGGAGCTGAGGTGGTCAAGGAGCTTCAGCTCAGGGGGACTTCACTGTACCCAGGCGATCGAACACGAGAACAGAGAAACAAAATGTGCCTCAGCATTCAGGAGATGGAATCTCCACCTGACCAGATCTGAATACGGACGAACCTCTGTTAGCCATTGCTGAGGGTTTCTCAGTGGCTGGGGCTCCATCAATGCCCAGTGCACCAGCCTGTCTCAATTTGCCTATCTAATACTTGGATTTCCAAAAGATAGAAGGTACAGTCGGTCGGGACTCGGGTGCCTGGGTGGTTCAGTCGGTTAAGCACCTGACTTCGGCTCAGGTCATGATCTTACAGTTCGTGGGTTCGAGCCCTGCGTCGGGCTCTGTGCTGACAGCCCTGAGCCTGGAGCCTGCTACTGCTTCTGTCTCCCTCTCTCTCTGCTCCTTCCCCACTCGCTCTCTGTTTCTCTTTCTCAAGAAAATAAAAAAATAGAAATTTTTTTTTAAAAAAGTACAGTCAGGACTGCTCTGTTCCAGGCAAGGCTTTTGCCCCAAATCCCTATCTGCTCTCCTATATCAAGGAGCTGAATTACCAGATACAAAAAGAAACTTCAGAAACCCTTCTAGCCTTCATCCTTTACTCCTAAAACACCAAAGACTGGCTGAAGTGGCCCATATTTGCTTTCTCACTGGCCCTGGTTTCATTCTGTCAATCAGCACCGAAAACGAAATAAACAAATTAATAGGAAAAGAAAAAAAATGCAACATACACATACTTGCCTTATATGCATTACCTTTTTTTCTTAAATAGTTGATTGTCAAGTTGGTTTCCATATAACACCTATTGCTCATCACAACAAATTGCATTACTTTTTAAAAGTAAATGTATGCTAATAATCACTGGCATTTGTGACCTATCTAAAATATGTCATCAAACAAATATTAATGCTGCAGCTATTACTAACTAAAGTCACCATGAGGGGGAAAAGGGAAGACGAGGTTGTGAAATTACCCATTGGTACAAGTTCCTCCAGTGAGAAAAGGCTTAAAAATGACTGATTTCATATTTTTAAAAAAAAAGCATTTGAATCACTTTCTATTCTGGGTTTTGTATGTTTAGAAGATGCTTATTAGTTGCACCTCTTAATTCAACAAGAAAATGTTTCTTACACTTGGGCATGGACTTTTTAAAACTCCCATCAAACGAAAATGCTTCATTCAGGAACCTTGGGCAGATATTAAAGGAGATCTTACAAACAAGTCAGAACCAAGATCAAAAACGTTGCCAACTCGGGGCTTTATAGCACAGACTGGGGATTATCGAGGGACCCTGCCATTATCACAGCCCGAGTGCCTGAGGCGTTCCTGCGCCCAGAATGGCTGCTGTCCACCTTCTAGTCCCCGCCCTGTTCCTTTAATAACCGCAGCCGCAGCGTGTCGGCCTCGGAAGAATATTCAAGTTAAGCTAGTGCACTTTGCTACTTACTAGCTACTCTGATAAAGGTTAGGAAAGCAAGGCAAAAAAAAAAACCCAAAAAAACAAAAAAATTAGGGATTATGCAAGAATTTTCATAATTTCTGTTTTCCACATTACTGATTCCAAAAATAAAGGAAACTGGCATGAATTAGTCAAGGCATTTTAAAAGTAAATGTAAACTGGGATGCCTGGGTGGCTCAGTTGGTTGAAAGTCCGACTTCGGCTCAGGTTATGATCTCATGGTTTGTGGGTTTGAGCCCCACGTCGGGCTCTGTGCTGACAGCTTGGAGCCTGGAGCCTGGAGCCTGTTTCAGATTCTGTGTGTCCCTCTCTCTCTCTGACCCTCCCCTGTTCATGCTCTCTCTCTCTCTCTCTCTCAGAAATAAATATATTTAAAAAAAACCCTCAAAAATAAATAAATAAACAAAACATTTTTTTAAAAAAGTAAATGTAACCTGCGGACGCAAAGGCTTTAATCCCCCAAATCAAAATTGACCCTATTCCTCAATTAGCTTCTACCTCTGATCTGCTCGCACTATTGTGATTCAAGTACACTGTTCTCTGCTAGGTGCTGAGGAGAGAGGAGTGTTCCCCGCCCCCAAGGCTGCCGGAGAATACAAGTCCTGCCCCGAGGAGTTTGGGGGGGGCGCTGGGGAGGACGGGGGGGGGGGGGGGGGGGGGTGCTGCTGAGGAGGGCGTGGCATCAGCTGGTTCATCTGAGAATGTCTGTCCGGAGGACCAAGGGCTCTAGTGAAAACCTCAGGGCCAGGCCCTCATTCTGAATATTAATACCCTGCCCTGCAAGTCTATCAATACTCACGACAATCTGCTGGGTTTCCTGGGCCTCACGCTTGGTTTAATGCTCTTTGTCATCTTTATTATTAGTAGTAGGTTTTGAGCAAAGGGACCCACACTTTGATTCTGCACTTGGCCGCACATATTATGCAGCTGGTCCTCTCAATATTCATCACTAACTACATCTGAAATATGCAACATCAAATGTGACTGGATTCTGCACTTCAGAGGGAATAAATTATGTCCTTTAACAGTCACTTAATAGACAACTTCATACAAATCACTCTCAAGTTTTACATATCTTCAATTTAAGTTTATGACATTCAATTTTTTTCTTGGTGATCCTTAACATCAAACTACTGTAGAATAGAAGAAAAAAAATTTAAGGATTAGGAAGAGCTCAGAATAAATGTGTCTGTTACATTTTAAGGAGGTCTTAAACAAAGATGACACTCTTACTTACTAAGTTTTAAAATTCACTTTCAATCTAAAGACAGATTTCTAAGCGTCTTAACCAGGATTAAAAAGTGGGCAAATAACAAATAGTTACTTAAAGAACAAAACCAAAGGACCAGACAAAATAATTTACTTCAACAAAGCCTATTTTTTAGCCAATTAGAAGAAAAAAAGTGTAATGAATGAAGAGACATATTCTTTTTTTTTAAGTTTTTTAATTTATTTTGAGAGAGAGATAGAGAGCAAGCGAGCATGTGCGCACGCGCGAGTGGGGCAGGGGCAGAGAGGGGCGGAGGGAGAGAATCCCAAGCAGGCTCCATACTGTCAGCACAGAGCCTGATGCAGGGCTCAAACTTACAAACCGTGCGATCATGACCTGAGCCAAAACCAAGAGGTGGACGCCTAACGGACGGAGTCACCCAGGCGCCTAAGTAACATCACATTCTGAACTAGCGGTTTACGGATTCTAGCGTTTTGTCCAGTTCCTTTCAAAAAGTGAAAGTCTGCTCCTGGAACCTGGGGGCTCCCTCTGCTTGTCCCTCAAGTCGCGGGGTCTGTACTGTCCGAGCTCATTCCTCAGATCACAGCGGGAGAGCAGGGCCTGGGGTGGGATGCAGGCTGCAGATGGCTCGGCCTTTCTTAAACTGAGTGGCGGTACAAACAAAGCTGTGGGCTGGATGAGGCAGATCTGAAGGCCTGGTAAACTCCGGACCTGAGGAAAGCAGACTCAAATCTTTACACTTTAAGGAAAGCATTGCTTTCTGTGCTAGCAGGTGCCCACGCTGAGTGATCAAATGTCAGGGAAGTGTGGGAAACATCTGTTTTTACAGGGAAGGCTACTTAGGTGTGGAGGGCCAACCTTTCAACGCTGGAAATGATACGGGAGATGAGGGAGGAAGGAGCTAGTTGGATGAAATGCCAGTTTATCACTAAAGCAGAAAAAAATCAGCAACTTAAAATTCTTCTAAGAAAACTTAGACAACTGTGAAATATGCATTGGATTAGGAAAAAAGCTCCCAGGAATGATTACAGAGGTCAAGAGTGAGTGGGAAATGGTGCAGCCACTTTAGGAAACGGTTCGGCAGTCCCCCTGAAATGTAAAAGAGGGGCACCACGCAACCCGGCAATTCCACCCTTCAGTGCAAACCCAAGAGTTCTGAAATCACACGTCCACACAAAGCCAGCGCACAAACGTTCACAGCAGCATTACTCACTGCAGCCACAAAGTGGAAAACCACCCAAATGTCCAGCAACTGACGAACAGATCAACAAAATGCGGTATATCCAGACAAAGAAATAGTACCTTAGTCTATTTCAGCTGCCAAAACAAATTACCACAGACTGGGTGGCTCAGAAACAACAGAAATGTCCCCCTCCCAGACCTGGAGGCTGGGAAGTCCGAGATCAAGGTGCCAGCGTGCTCCAGTTGTGGTGACACCCCTCTTCCGGTTTGCGGAGGCCATCTTCTCGCGGCGTCTTCCCTTGGTGGCAGCGGCAAGCGGAGCTCTCCGGCTTCTCAGAGGGAACTCATCCCAGTCACCAGGGCTCTATCCTCTCGAGAGGCCCATCTCCAGATACCATACCACTGGGGGCTAGGTGTCAACGTATGAATCTTGGAGGGACACAAACCCAGGGCCAACGTTATGCAGCCATAAAAAGGCATGAAGTTCCGACACACGCTACGACTCGCGTGAACCCTGGAAATATCAAGTGAAAGAAGCTATTGACAAATAGGCCACGTGGTGTATGATTCCATTGTATGAAACGTCCAGAATCCAGAGACAGAAATAGACTGGTGGTTACCAGGAGCTGGAGGGAAGGGGAATTCAGAGTGACAGCCAGGGGCTATGGGGTTCCTCCTTGGGGTGATAAAAATGTTCTGAAAATAGGGTGCCTGGCTCAGTCTGGGAGCATGCAACTTCTCTGATCTCAGGGTCATGAGTTCGAGCTCCACACTGCGTACAGAGATGACTTTAAAAAAAAAATCTGAAATTAGTGATGATGGTTACAGAGTCTTGTGAATATACTAGAATCACTGAAATGTGGGCTTTAAAAGGGTGAACCTTGGGGCGTCTGGGTGGCTTAGTCAGCTAAGCGTCAGACTCTTGATTTCAGCTCAGGTCATGATCTCACGGTTGGGGACTTCGAGCCCCATGCTGGCCGTGTGCTGACAGCACAGAGCCTACTTGGGAGTCTCTCTCTCCCTCTGTTCCTCCCCAACTTGCACTCTCTCTCTCAAAATAAATAAATAAACTTTAAAAAAAAAAAAGGGTGAATGTTATGAAATGTGAATTACTTTTCAATAAAGCTGTTTATAAATTTAAAAAAGAAGGATGCCTGGCTGGCTCAGTCGGTAGAGCACCCAACTCTTGATCTCAGCATTGTGAGTTTGAGCCCCATGCTGAGCGTAGAGATTACTTAAAATTTTAAGGGGCACTTGGGTGGCTCAGTTGGTTAAACATCTGACTTCGGCTCAGGTCATGAGCTCTCGGTTCCTGAGTGGGTCCTGAGTTCCAGCCGCGCACTGGGTTCCTGGGTTCTCAACTGTCGGCTGTCAGGGAGGAGCCTGCTTCGGATCCTCTGTCCCCTTTCTCTCTGCCCCTTCCCTGCTTGCTCGCGGACGTGCACATGCACACATGCTCTCTCTCAAAAATAAATGTCTTAAAAAAAAAAAAAACAGATTATTTTTAAAAAATTTTTTAAAGGGGCTTAAGGAAAATAAAGTCTACCTCTGTCCTAAACAGTGATTTTAAGAAAGTACAGGTCAGAGTAGACTTGGAAAGTAGCAGACTCTTGTCACAAGAGAATCAGACTAGTCCAAAACAGAGGACGGAAAGAGAATATTCATGTCTGACCTCAGGTCAGAGGCAAAACATGATTCTTCCTTTACAACCTACTTACTGAGGTTCTGGAACAGAAGATGTGGTTTATAGGTCTTTAAGATGTTCTAAATTCAGTTATTGCAAAGTAAATGATTGTTCCCCTAAAACTTAAAATTTTTTTTAATGTTTTATTTATTTCTGAGAGAAAGAGAGAGAGAGAGAGAGACAGACAGACAGACAGACAGCGTGAGCAGGGAAGGGTTAGATAGAAAGACACAGAATCTGAAACAGACTCCGGGCTCTGAGCTGTCTGTCAGCAGAGCCCGACGCGTGGCTCGAACCCACGAACTGTGACATCATGATCTGAGCCGAAGTTGGACGCTTAACCGACTGAGCCACCCAGGCACCCCTCACCTAAAACTTTAAAAATGAAAAAGCCTCAGCCACACATCTTGTGAAAAACTTGAACAATATCATCCTAGAGCTAAATGAGAAAATGAACAAAAATATGCCTAAAACACAGAAGAGAAAGGACCTATCAAATCAAGGAGAAACAGGGACACCCTGGATGGCTCAGTTGGTTGAGTGTCCAACCTCAGCTCATCAGGTCATGATCCCGTGGTTCGGGAGTTCAAGCCCCACGTCAGGCTCTGTACTGACAGCTCAGAGCCTGGAGCCTGCTTTGGATTCTGTTGTCTCCCTCTCCCTCTGCTTCTCCCCTACTTGTGCTCTGCCTCGCTCTCTCAAAAACAAACATTAAAAAAAAATTTTTAATAAAAAAAAATCAGGGACAAACAAATGCCGTATCCCAACTACCTAGGTGATGGTGGCTCTATGAAAAAACAGGCGAGGTCCATTAGCCTGCCAGCAAGCAGGGGAACGTCACAGTTCAAGGGTTCTCATCTCCGGCCTTTACGTCTCTGCCGTTATCAAAATGTCACTTTTGTTTTGTTTTTCTTTGTCAGTGAAGTACCCAACGCTGAGTGAATCATTTCCACCAATCTTGAATCTGTATTTCTGACGTTCTACCAAAATATGTATTTTGTAACAAATAACCTTACATTCCATTTATAAAAGACATAACGTATCTTCAAACATCTCTGATCTAACCAAATCAAGACCACAGAAAAAGCAAGGTGTATTTTTTTTAAAGCATAATCTCAAATCTCAATTAACCAGAATATGTGAGAAATAGACTCTCGGTGACTTTCAGGATATTCAGACCTCCTATTTCTTTTCAACTTATGCACAAAAACTTTACCCCCAGAAATGGTATTTTCCTGCCTCAGAAAGCAATAATAAAAATAATTCAATTTTTTTAAAGATCTCTTAAAACTTTAACATCCTCACTTTAAACATTAAGAGGTGGTCTAAAAGCACTCTGCAGTCAGAAGATGAACTCTAGTTAACTGAAGGCTCCAGTTAACGGAGTGAAAGCTCTGACATCAGAATACATCCAGAATTATTAATTTTATCATTTCTTTAATAGTTATAGGTCTCCTGTGTAAAATAAATGACCTTTACTTTCACAAACACAAACATGAGATTAAACATAATATTGAAGTCTATACTCAAATGACTTTTCCTCAAAGTTGGTTCTGGGGGGGAAAAAGGTAACAAAATAAGAAACCACTTTCCAAAAAAGCAGAGAATCACAGTATTTTTAAAAGTTAGGCTCTAAGTGGTAGCCACAAAGCTACAGCCTTCAAGAGCTGCTCCCAATTTTTATGATCTAATATCCCCCAACAGTGCAATCAACAGAACAGATCATTGCAGAATTATCTACTAATCAATTTCTACACCCACGTTGCAGAATTTAAGTTTGTTTTATACTCTGTAATGCCGCTTTCAGTGTGGAACATTTATCTGTCATATGAAAAAAAAAAAAGGACATGAAATTCCATGCTGTCAAAACTGACAGGTGTCCATCCAATCACTCACTCAACAAATACTGAGTACCTGCGGGTACTGTGTGCGGGTGACAGGGTTCACACCCGCACAAAACACACCAAGCACCCGTCTGTCTTGGAAGGGCCTATGTCCTAGAGAGGCGAGCCAGACAATAAACAAAATAAGGGCGGTACAATGGGAGTAAGTGCTGTGGAAAGAGAAAAAAATGAGGCAGGGGAGGGAGGATTCAGGGGTTCAGAGAGAAATGTAATTTCACACAGGATGGTGGGGAGAGGACTCACTGAGAAGTGTGTATACAAACAAACCAGAAAATAACAATGAATATTATTTCTCTGGCTTTGAAATGCAGTCCATGATAGCACTTTTTAAAAATACTCCTGGGGCGCCTGGGTGGCTCAGTCAGTTAAGCATCTGACTTCAGCCCAGGTCATGATCTCATGGTTTGTGGGTTCGAGCCCATCATCTGGCTCTGTGCTTGCTGGTAGCTTGGAGGCTGCTTCGGATTCTGTGTCTCCCCCTCTCTTTCTCTGTCTCTCTCTCTCTCAAAAATAAATAAACATTTAAAAATATATATATACCCCTGAGCTTTCTAGAGTCTCTATTTCAACTTACTATTTCCCAATCATTGACTGACTGACTGGAGAGAAAGTAAGCAGCCTAGGGCATGCCAAGGATATGCCTAATATTTTAATTTACTCGATATTTTTTTAATAACTACAGCTACAAATCAAAGTCAAATCTGGACTTATTAAACAACTAATGAATAGTCAAAATGCAATTTATATTACAAAACCTAACATTTTCTCCATCAGTTGATACTGCTTTTATCCCATTAACAATTATTAGAGGTAGAGTATGACCAACCAGTAGCTCATGTCAGGCTGTCTTACAGCAATAAAAGAGTCAGCTATTAGGGACACCTGGGTGGCTCAGTTGGTCGAGCATCCGACTTCAGCTCAGGTCATGATCTCAAGGTTTTGGGGTTTGAGCCCCGCATCGGGCTCTCCGCTGTCGGCATGGGAGAGACCAGCTTGGGATCTTCTGTCCCCCTCTCTCTGCCCCTCCACACGCGCTCTCTCTCTCTCACAAATAAACATTTTTTTAAAAACCTACAGAAATTTTTTAAAGACTCAGATAATAGTTAAAATGATCACCTTTGAAATGAACCCACAGAAAGTGTCTCCACAACCATTTGTAACCCCTCAAAATGAAACCGTTTTATTAGCATTTCTTGTAGTATTCACAAGACATTTTCTACCTAGCAAGCGGGGGGGGGGGGGGGGGGGGAAAAAAAAAACTGATGTTCAAAATGTGTTTTTATTTTGAAGACTATTCTTAAGTACTATAAATGCACCAGAAAAGCTTAGGAAGTTAGCAATTTACAAAGCCCTCAACACATCTTTCACATAAGATTTCCATCATCATGAAGATATATGATAACTGAAAATATATTTGTTAAGTATCCACGTAATTTAATAATGAACAGCAAATGGAGATGAATGGACAAACAGGAAAATAGGGATTTTAACAAGAAATGTTATCACCGACTAAACTAAATATATTTCAACGGTTCCCAAAATACCCAATCCAAGCACATATTTTTGAAATGTGTGGGTTTTCCCCAAGAGAAGCAGAACTCTGACATTTTCTCTTGGATATATGAGACTTTCAGACCTCCATTCCACATCTGGAAAGAACACTTCACACTCAGCTTGATACAACTTTTAAAAAGCAAACTGAGGGCCATTAGATACTTAGTGATGAAAACCTGACTATGCCGGTCAACAGAATGTCAGAAATGAACGGAAAGAAGCAGTCAAAGTTCATTATCCTCCTCGATGTGAAGAAAGGAACATGGGACAAAAGACACATTTGCCTCTTCTGCCCTTTAATTTGTCAACACCATACTTCTCTCCATATGCCATGCCAAGGAACAGAAAATGAGGATATTTTTTAAAGGCTGCTAGTATGAAATAGGACCATTTCATCTAGACCAGGCCTCTCCACTCCCTAAAAGATGTTTTTATTAAAAACAAAAACCAAAAGAATAGATCCAAGTACCCTATAGACGACACCTGGATTACTCTGCCCCCCAGGCCAAGGGAAATGTTGACGATTCCACGATCCCTTCGGAAGCCTGTATCTGCAATGCGTAAGCTTTTCGCTGGCAAGATCGGTCAATATCAGAAAGCGCGTACTGTTTAAAAGGTTAAGTGCATGAAGGTGAAAACAACGACGACCCATCCACTAGGAAATATATATATATTTTTTTTTTCCAAGTTAACCATAACATAATTTCGGCCCTGAGGAACCAGAGAGAGGTTTCCGCCGAGGACCTGCGAAGCCCCCTCACGATCTAAATGACCGTCAGGAAAAGAGCCCGCACCAAGGTGCCGGGAGCGGAGGAGACGCGGCTTTCCAAACGCGGCTGGTGAGCCGGGGACCGTAAACCTCGATCACAATTTCACCCTTGGATACAACGCGGGAGGGGAGCGAAGCGACAAGTTTCAGCCTCGGTCCGTCTGCAGACGGACCCGATTTAAAGGACCCCGGGGAGGAGGCGGAAAGGGGCGAGGATGCGGCGTCCGCGGCGCAGCGGCAGAGCCGGGATCCCGGACGGGGATGCGGAGGAGTGGGCTTATGTAAGCGCACGCCCAGCCCCGCGCGGGCCCCCCAGCCCCGCGAGCCCCCGACACCCGGACGCGGACCCTCCCCGCGGTGCACCCCCGCCCGCGGGCGCTGCGGAGGCAGGGGCGCCCGACCCCCGGGCCCGCCTGCACGGCCCCCCGCCGCCACCACCCCCACCCCCCGCCAGCCGCCGCCGCCGCCGCCGCCCGGGGCCCGAGCCCGGCTTCCCCGGCGCCCGCCGCTTACCTCGCGTGGCCCAGACCCCGCCGCCGCTCAGCAGCCCGGCCAGCAGCAGCCAGGCGGCCGCGGCCGGCGCGAGCGCAGGGCGGCGCAGCATCGCTCGGGCTCGCGGCGCCGCGGCCGGCCCGAGGCGGGAGCGGCAGGCAGGCGCGCGGGGCGCCGAGCGGGGCTCTGGCGGCCCGGGGCCGGCTGCTTCGCGCCGCGGAGAGCTCCGGGAGCCGCCGAGCCGCCGGCGCGACGCTGGGCCGCGCGCTCGGGCCGCGGGCGCCCTCCCCTCCGCCGAGGCAGCGCTTGGCTGGAGGCGGCGGCAGCAACTAAGATGGCGGCGGCGCGCTCTCACGGGTCCGGCGAGGGTACCGGCGGGGGCGGGGTGGCGGCGGGAGGGGCGCGCGCGCGCGCGCGGGAGGGGCGGGGTGGCGGCGCGAGGGGCGCGCGCGTGCGGGGGAGAGGCGGGGACGGGGCGCGCGCCTCGAATCGCCGGCGGAGCCCGGAACGCGCGTCCGCGGGGCCGCGCCCGGCGGGGATGGGGGTGGGGGTGGGGGTGGGGGTGGGGGTGGGGGTGGGGGGGTGGAAGGTGGCTCCCGGGCGGCTCTGGAGAGTCTGGGGGGCTGCGCCCCCTGCCCCCGCTGTGGCCGAGGGCGTCAACCCCTCATGCCCCCACGCGCGCCCCCCCACGCGCGGCTCCGGAGCCGAGCGAGCGGGACCCTGCGGCCCGCGCCGGCCTTTGAGCCCTCCGCACCCCCAGCCCCAGGGAGCGCAGACCCCGCCGGAGGGTGCGGCCCCTGAGCGCCAGCGCATTGGGCCGCTTGGGGCCAGGCGCGTCGCCTCCCCGAGTCCCGGTGTCCTCCTCTTCTGTCCCCGTGGAGGTGGGGAGAGGGAGCCTGCGGGGTCGGGAAAGGTTTTCAAGGAGATCGAGGTCAGCGAACCGCACTTTGTAAACAGCCCAAGACCGCGCGGCACGTGCTGCGAAGGTTCAGCCCCAGGACCGGGCGTTGGCGGCCCCCGGGAGTCCGCCCCGAATTTGTAACTCAGGGTTCCTTTATTTGCCGAAGAAATCTGTGATGCCGGATGATCTTGGTGCGGTGCCAGCGGTCCCTTAGAAATGCGGAGATCCAAAAGCACGAAGAAGGGTTCCTCCCAGGGGCTTGCAGCACCCCCTTTCCCTCTGACCTGGTGACCCCGCCTTCCCGCGGACCACCCCACGCCGGAGGAAAAGCCTGGAACGGTCATGAATGGGCCCCTGGGCCAGGCACTGTGCCCGTTATTGGCTCCCTTCGGCAGGTGAGGACTCAGACTGAAAGGCAAAGTGATGTCCCCGAAGGCAGGACAACTCCAGTGAAAGAACAGCCAGCCCTCAAGGACAGGGCGGTGACTTCAGGGAGACTGGGGACAGCAGAAGTTAAGTAACAGTAAAATGGGAATTCGTCAGGACTGTGCAGGAGAGCTCTAGAAGGCGATTCCAACACCGTGGTTGTCGCTGCCTTGGTAGCTGGAGCGCCTGGGCGGCTGGTGGGCTTTGTGGAGGCCAGCGCGGGGTGGGGGGCCAGGACGCGGGCCCCCTCGGAGGCCGGGAGAAGCAGGAGAGTGGAGGACTTATTTAGGAGCACAGTGGGTGAAGTAGATTCAGGCCAAACCGCGAGGCGCCCGAAGTGTCCCGCCGATCCTACAGGCCACGGGAAGACCCCGCGCAGCCGTGAGCGGTGGCGTGGTGTGACCGGAGGAGGGTTGGAAAGCAATCTGCAATGGAATACACTCTTCCCTGTCCTTCGTCCGTCAAGAGCATCCTGCACCGAGGCCTCCAAATTCCATCTCTCCTTCCCCTGCCCCCCCCTTCCCTGGGTCCAGGAGGACTAGACTCCCCTTGGGTGGACCCCTTCCGCCGGGCGTGCCTGGCCCCTACGTCTCCAGGCCTCAACTCTTCACTCCTCCCAGCCAGCACTGCAGTGTCATCCTCTGCAGGCATCGCTTCCAAGGATCTGGTTCCTGCTGGCTCCTTGTTACCACCTTATCTGGTCCAGATGGCTCTTGCCAGGCTTCCCACGCCTCCACCTCAGGCCCCACCTAGCTGACCTCAGGGCCATGCTGTCTCAACGCTGTCTGTGCTCAAGTTCATTCCTGCCCAGGACCTGCTTTATGTAGCATGCCCACCGCCCAGCCCCCAACCTCTGCCCTAAGTCCCACCTGGGCTGTCTCCTGCAGGAAGTCCTCCTGACCATCAGGCCATTCCCTCCCCCTTCCGCACCTGCTCTGACCCAGGCAGTCTGGAATCCATAATCTGCGACTTCACGCCGTTGACCCATGTGTATCCTTTTCTTCCCCCCGCTGGGTTCTAGTGGAAAGGACCCAGATGGTACCGTCAGATAGCACTGGACAGACACTCCGGCTGCCTCTACTACGAATGATCTTGACAAGATACAGAATTTTGAGTCTCTTTCCTCGCCTGTGAAATGGGATAGCAATACCCATTTCCCGGAGTGGTCAGAATCAAACAAGATGATGCAACTAAGGTGCATCACAGAGCCTTGCACACAAGAGGTCTAAACACACAGGAACTTCTCTTTTTCCCTCAGGCAACTTCTGAGCTGCATGTATACAGCTGAACATACAGGAGGCACTCAATAAATACTCAGTGATGCACTAAGTGAATTGCTGCATTCATTTTTGTATTGTGGAGTTCACACCTCAGAGGATACAAAACATACCCCGTAGGTTTACAAAACATGAAATCAGAAAGGTATAAATCTCAGAACTATGCCTTGAGTCAATAGACTGATGCCAAGAGGGAAAATGTAATGTATTCAGTTCTAGTGGAAACACAAACAAAAGCTCTTTGGTGTCCGGAATCCTGATCCCTTTATCTTCTTACCCTCACTGTCCCTTAAAGAAACAAAGAGGTAGATCAAAAGGGTCCAGCGGCAGGTGGGCAGACAGACGGCCGGTGAGCTCAGTGCAACCGGCACATGCTGAGATTTTGCCCCCAGGAGAGTTCGTCCAGCGGCAAAGCTCGGTGTGAGCATCTTGGAAGCCAGAGAAATCGGTGAACTCAGTTTCCGGTCTGCCTGACAATAGCCTCGGCCATATTGGTGCTTTTCAAAGGTCTCCGTGTGATAGATTAGTTAATCCTCAAAATGACCCTGAGATGGCGATCGATCAGGACTTAACACTTAGCAGAGAGGGGCCTCTCCTGAGCTGAGCCGCTGAGAAAGCTACCTCACCAGGGGTCCTGGAGCCGTGGGAAATGAGGCACCCCCCACCAGGCTTGTCCTTAGTGGGGGTCAGACATGGCAGGATAAGGAGGTGGCTTTGATAACCAGGTGAAGAAGATTAGAGTTTTGAGCATATAGTCAACCTGTCTGTGCATTAGGTACAAATGGTGACATCTCATTTATGCCTCCAGCAACCTTTCCAGAAGGTACTTTTATTGTTCTAGATGAGAAAAAAAATGTAACGTTTGATGAAGAGCCTATTGCTAGAAAGAAGGACACCTGGGTTTCAATTTTATGTCTGTCTGAGCCCAAAACGAAGCCTCAGCCCATATGCGAAATGATACCTCATCTCTACAAAAAAAAAAAAAAAAAAAAAAGCCCTGTATGGGATCCTGCAGATTGGAGTCGAGCTGTGCCACCACAGAAGTGGGACTAGGCCACCTTGCAGTTTTTCCCAGGCCATAGGAGACACCCTGCCTAGACTGTGTTCCTCACTGAGAGAATCATTCCCGGGGCCAGAGTTGCCAAGAGGAGGAAACAATGTCACATGTAGGAAAGCTCTTTGCCAGGAAGCTGAACCCCCCTCAGGTGGCGTGTTAAGATTGGTAGCACAGTGTGCACGAGGCCAGCGCTGGTGAGGCTGAGCTGGAGGCGGGTAAGGAGCAGTGTGGCCACTCTGTGAATGATATGCTTGGGGGCTAACCCACTTGAGGGCTGCAGAAGAGAGATGTGGGAATTTTGAGAGCCACCAATTACAGAGGCCCCCAAATACTAAAGCCACAGCCCCCATCACCACCCCCCTGGGACCCTGGAAGGTTCCAGATCTGTTTTTTGCTGGCCTGGCCAGGTGTCTCCATTGCTTTGAGAAGGGCTAGTTAATGAGGAGCAAGAGCAGCAGAGAGTCCAGTTGGACACCTGGACACAAACCCATCTCCATCCGTTTCCTTTCCTTCTGCAGAATTTCAATTAATCTGTTTGATGGCTATATGAAATAGTTACATGGTTCCAAAGTCACATCCGGAAAACACAATGCTCAGAAAAATCTAGATCCATTCCTGTCTCCTCCTCCCTGTCCCTTCCAGCCCATAAAATTACCATTTTGTCTATTTTTGGCTTATCCTTCCACTGTGGGTTTTTAAAATACAAGCAAGTATTTGAATATATTTCGCTCTCCTTTCTTAGATCAAAAGAAGTGTATCACATCCGCATCTGGCTTTTTTTCAGTTAATAAAATACCCTGGAGATGTCTCCATCTCAGACCCCTTTCATAGCTGCATTGTACTCTTGTATGGTGTGATATTCTGGTATAATAAGAAATAGATAGGGGTGCCTGGGTGCCTCAGTTGGTTAAGCGTCTGACTTCAGCTCAGGTCATGATCTCATAGCTGGTGAGTTCCAGCCCCATGTTGGGCTCTGTGCTGACAGCTGAGAACCTGGAGCCCGCTTTGGATTCTGTGTATCCATCTCTCTCTCTGCCCCTCCCCCACTTGTGCTCTGACTCTCTCTCTTCCTCTCTCAAAAATAAATAAACATTAAAAAAAAGAAATAGATGATTGGTCACCATCTTCAATTCTTAGCACAGAGATGCTAAATCCCTTAGAATTTCCTGGGTGAGAGGAGCATCTTTTGCTGTCATGAGGCAATTCAAGGTGGGCTCCTAGATTGCTTCTGAATAGAGGCTGGTCACCAGAATAACCAAGCCAAGATTAGACGCTTGGAACTTTCAGCTCCTCCCCCACCAATCTGGGGGAAGGGAGGAGGGCTGGAGATCAAGTTAATGATCAATCGTGCCGATGTGATAAAGCCTCCACAAAAATCCCTGGACTACAGGATGCAGAGAGCTTCTGGGTTGGCGAACACATCCACACCCCCTTAACTCTGAGAGGACAGTAGCTTCTGTTCTGGGGACCCTTCCATACCTTGCCCTATGTACTCCTCATCTGGCTGTTCACTGGTATCCTTTATAATAGCCTTTATAATAAACCAGTAAATGTAAATAAAGCATCTCCCTGAGCCCTCATGCCACAATATTGAACCTAAGGAGAGAGTCATGGGAACCCCTGGAATTGCAGCCAAGTTGGAAAGAAGTGGGGGTCACCTGGGAACCCACTACTTGCAATTGGCATCTAAAGTGGGGTAGTGTGAGACTGAGCCCTTAACCTCTGGGGTCTGTGCTGACTCTAGGTAGTTAGTGTCAGAACTGAATTTAATCATATGACCTCTAGTTGGTGTCTGATGAGAATTAGAGAATTGCTTGGTGTGGAAAACCCACACATTTGGTGTCAGAAGTGTGACATACATATAAAGTTTATATGTCTGACCTATAAACATGTAATGTTTCCCTTCATGTGGACATACCGGACTTCACTTAATCAGTCCTCTACTGATGACTATTTCTACCCCACTGATGGATTGTTCCTAGTCTTTTGCTTTTACAAAGAGAGCTACAGTGAGCCTTTTTGTGTTTCCTGCTAACTGTGTGGATTTCTACCTCTTGGGTAAGGTTCTTCATCTCTCCAATCTCAGTATCTCATCTGTAAAACAGGGATAAGGCAGTGCCTACCTCACTGGGGGTTGTGAGGAATAGATGAGCCAACACACAATGTTAGCTATCATTATTGTTCATTACTGTCCGTGGCCCAGAGCTTCAAGTGTCTCTGGCAGTGGCAGAAACCCTGACGTAGGAAGGGACGCTCCTGTGGTCCCCAGGGAGTCAGGTTGAGGACTGAGGGTTTGTTTCAGCCTCTCTCTAATGCTTTCTATGGCTCTCCATTTGCAAAGAAAGTAGGAATCCCTATGCGTGCAGCATCAGCTATCACTGCCTACGAAGACTTTCCAAAGAAGGAAAACCTCACTTTCCTGTGGAAGCTGGGCAGCTTGCTTTGGCACCCCCAAAAAGTGGCATGAGGTTGAGGTTTCCTACTTAAGCTTTCTCCCAAAGGTAACACAACATATTCCCCTCTGGGGCGCCTGGGTGGCTGTCGGTTAAGCGTCCGACTTTGGCTCAGGTCATGATCTCACAGTTCGTGGGTTCGAGCCCCGCGTCGGGCTCTGTGTTGACAGCTCAGCTCAAAGTCTGGAGCCTGCTTCGGATTCTGTGCCTCCTTCTCTCTGACTATGCCCTGCTTATGCGCTCTCTCTCTCTCAATAAATAAAACATTAAAAAAAAAAAACATATTCCCCTTCTGTCTTTGAATGGGCAGCTCGGAAAGACACAGGACCTACTCATTTCTCTGGGTAATGGAGGGGGTGGAGGGTGGCTATTTCATTCTGCAGCACGAATTATGCACCCAATGCATTATGCGCACACACAACATATGGACAAACATGGTCCCTCTGTGGATACACAAATCAGACGTGATGTGCCCTGTCTGCACATAACCTCCCATTGGACAGGACTGGACTAGGTTTCCTGGGAAGAGCAAGGGAGGAGCGACAAAACAGAACAACTTCACCGGCACCGCAGAGGAAGCACGACCACTGCTCAGGAGTAGCAGAAGCAGCGCCAGACCTGGGTTCCATCTGTAGCTCCATCATAGTTCCTGAAATTGGGGGACGGGGTAGGATACAGCAGTTTTTAAAAAAATGTCTTACTCACATGGTCTGGATTCAGAGAGACCTGGGTTCCAGTTATTAGCAGAAAAGACCAGACAATCTAATTGCCCTGAGCTTCAGTTTCCTTATCTGCAAAGTGGGCATTGTAATAATAATACCCCCTTTGGATTGTTGGGAATAGTCAACGAGAGGATGCATACAAAGGGTCTAGCTCATAGTAGGGCTCAGTCAGCAGTAACTGCTCTCACGATGATGATATATGTGAATATGCTTTGAAACGTCTGAGCAGATGACGATGGACAGAACTGCTTTCACAGAGCCCTTTACAGTTTGCACTTGCTTAGCAATACTCCTTTCTTCAAATGGCATCTATAGACTTTGGGGCCTCACAGCAATCTTCCTGGTAGAGGTTTTCATTCCTCCTTATGTAATTGATGGGAAGCAGGAGTTCAGAGGGGCTGGTCTGTGTAGAAGTAGCAGAGTTGCCGCAGGTGAAGCTCCCCTGACCTTTCTGTGCCTTTCCTTGCCGCTGAAGCTCCCTGGGCCAGTAAGTACCAATAAAAATCAAGAGCCAGACTTCAGAATTTCTGGCTCTTTCAAGCCTCCAGATCATTTACTTGCTCAGAATTACTTCTCTTCTCCTATCTCATCTGTGTCTCAGGAATTAACCACCCAGAGACCAGGAAATAGTGTTAGCTGTGTGTTGGCCCTGCGCAAAGCATTCTTTTTTTTTTTATGTTTATTTATTTTTGATGGCGGGGGTTTGCAGAGTGCAAGCAGGGGAGGGTCAGAGAGAGAGGGAGACACAGAATCCGAAGCAGGTTCCAGGCTCCGAGCTGTCAGCACAGACCCCGACTCGGGGGTTGAACTCATGAACCGTGAGATTGTGACCTAAGCTGAAGTCGGATGCTTAACCAACCGAGCCACCCAGGCACCCCTGCATGAAGCATTCTGTGTGCGTTATCTGATTTTGTGCTAGTAGCAATAGTGTGCAATGAACACAGTTATTACCCTCCTTTTACAGAGGACAACACAGGTGCTGAAACAGGTGAAGGCCACACAGCTAAGTGGTCGAGTCAGGATTTGAACCTAAGTCTTTCTGGCTCCAAAGCAGAAACCCTTATCCACGGCATTATTATCTCCCAGAAGCTGCCTGATGGTGAATGTTGCTGCAGGGTCCTGGAAAGTCAGAGGACATCAGGATGGGAGAATTGCGTCACTGATCCCCATCTGGCTCATGGGATGGTGGGTGGTCAGGATTGAGCCAAGAAGTTCAGTGGAGCATGAGGGGAAGCAGATGCCCTGAGCAAGGACCAGGCTCCCTGCTCCATCCCAAAGGGCAGCCAAGAAGTCCCCTCTATGTAAGGACAGGCCTGTCCTGATCACCCCAGGCTGCCCCCACAACCCCCACACATACAGACACTGCCTTCTCGCCTGCATGCAAACCTCTTTGGATTACCCGGTCTTTCTGGGACCTTCTCTCCTTTAACCCAGAGTCTGCCACTTCCTAGCTCTGTGGCCTCTCCCCTATTTTGTCATCTATAAAATGGGGATTATAATGACTCTTGCCTTATAGGGATGCTGTGTGTTTTAAAAGTGAGAACGCATGGAAAGCCCTCAGCAGCTGTGTCTGGTACACTGTGAGTGCTCATAGATGTGGGCTGTCATTCCAGCGAGGACACTATGAGTCACACAGGTGGGCAGGGAGGGGCATGTCCACCCCCCAAGTCCTGCTGGCTCTTGAAGACCCCTGAGGCCCGAGGCCTTGCATGTCTGACCAGGAAGTCTGAGCGAGATCGCTTCCTCCCAGAGCCTCCCTTCCCCCTGGTCCTGACCCAGGGCCCCAGGCGTCTTCAGGGCCTGGAGCACCTGACACAGACCTGACTCTGTCCCACCGTCCGTTCAGCCCGCAGGAAAGCAGGGGAAGGTAATGCTTACCTACAGAGGGACTCCTGCCCCAGCCCCTTCCTGCACGGCTGGGGCCTCCCGTTTCCAGTGCCCCTTGGGCCTCAAGGGGGAGCAGAAGAGTGGGAGGAAAAAAAAAGGGGGCGCCTGGGGGGCTCAGTCGGTTAGGCGTCCGGCTCCGGCTCAGGTCATGATCTCACGGTTCATGGGTTCGAGCCCCGCGTCGGGCTCTGTGCGGACAGCTCAGAGCCTGGAGCCTGTTTCAGATCCTGTGTCTCCCTCTCTCTCTGACCCTCTCCTGCTGATGCTGTCTCTCTCTCTCTCAGAAATAAATAAAACATTAAAAAAAAAAAGAAAAGTGGGGGGAGCCCTGCCTCCTCTCCCCTCCCCGGCCAACCTCAGTGAGGTTGCAGCGCCGGGCTTTGATGGTCTGAGGACGTTGATTTAGGGGATGCAGATGAGGAGGCCGGGCTGTTGGAGGAAGACAGTCTTGTGAGGAACGGCGGGTAGGTCTCCGAGAAATCTCCACGGGCCTGCGGTGGCAGGAGCCCCGCTGAGGCCGGTGCAGCCACGAAAGTGCAGGAAAGGCCGGAGCAAGGAGGGCCTCTTGCTCTCAGCCCCCTGGGGGCCGGGGCGGCAGGGGCGACCTAGCGGCCTGGAGGGGCGGGGAAGGGACCAGCGGCTGCCTCACCTCCGCCCCTGCTTCACAGGCCCTGCTGGCTGCGGCGACAGGTGGACAAGGGAAGGGCATCAGACCTCCCTGCGTCCGTCCTTCCGCGCAGCAGGCCTGGGAACTGGAGGGAGAGGGGAGAGGCAGCCGGGGAGGCCAAGGCCAAGGGGCCCCAGACCCGGGGGGGGGGGGGGGGGGGTGGCTCTCTCTGCCTGACACTAGCTGGGCGGGCAAGGCTATTAGTTGGCACTAAAGCTCATGGTAAGTGCCTCCAGGCCTGAACAGGGCGCCTTCTTGCCGAAGGAGGCAGGCACGGGCCGGGGGCGGGGGGGGGGAGGAGGAGTGCCCAGACAGCCTGTCCCTGAGCCACAGAGGCATAAGGCACTGAGGCCTGCGTGCTGAGTGGGCAGAAGGAAGAGAGGCCAAGAGCACTTATCTGCCCTTCTGAGGGGGGGCTGCCCCTGCCTCTGGCCTTGACCGCCACCCACCCCAGGCTTGGAGGAGGGGAGGTTGCCCCATTTAGCCTCAAGCCTCCAAATTGACTCCAACCTGCCCCGGGGCCCCAGACAGTGGCAGTGCTGCGTGAGTCACCCCCCACGCCCCAATCACAAGCAACCCTGCCACCCTGGGGCGGGCATCTGCCAAGGCGGAAAGGTCTGGATTCCTCACTCCTTCCGTGCCCTCACTTGCCTATGGCTACAAAAGTCAGGCCTGAGGGCTTGGCTCTGGACAGGATCCGACCTGGGCGCCCCGCCACCCTTCCCGCATCCCCAAGGCTCCCCCGCATAACGCCCCTCTGAGCAGGGTGAAGGAGAAACAGATGTTAATTTGCTCATCTTTGCTAATTTGAAAAGGAGCATAAACAGTAGAGCTCGGTGGCATTGCTCTGCCAAGGGTGTAGTTTAAGTCCAATTATGTGCTATTAGTGCATTTGCTCTTTGTTCCCGTGGCATATTAATTGCAGATCTAGTATTGTGGCAATTAACACAATTATGGGCCCTCTCTTCCGGCAGGCCACAATCCACATGCTTTTGGCCAAGGAACCAGGCCGGTGAGATGGAGGAGACGCCCACTGGGGAAAATGCCCACTGTTATGGGTTGAGCTGGGTCCCTCCAAACACCAGATGCTGAAGTCTTAACCCCCAGAAGCTTGGGATGTGAACTTCTCTGGGGACAGGGTCTTTACAGAAGTGAGTTGGGTTAAAATGAGGTCGCTGGGACTGACCTAATTCCAAATGCCTTGGTGGACCTCATCCCAAATGCCGGGGGCCTTGTGAAAAGGGAGAATGTAGCTGCCCAGAGGGCCGATACTATGAAGGGACAAGGGAGAAGCCCGGGAGAGAGGCCTGGAGCACCCCCCTCTCCCCTCCCCTGCACACAGCCTTCAGAAGGAGCCAACCCTCCTTCACACTTTCGATTTGGGATTTCTGGACTCCAGAACCATGAGACAGTCTGTTTCTGTTGTTTCAGCCGCCTACGGTGTTTCAGAGGGCAGCCCGAGCAGACTATAGACCCACCTCTGTCCCAGGCAGAGTCCCCCCCCACCCCCAGCCCCCCAGTTCCCCGCCAGGTGTGGCGGGAGACAAGGAAGGCTGGGGAGAGAGAGCGCCGGCGCTGCTGTCTGCTCAGAAGCCTCAAGAAGGGGCTCAGCAGGGACAGCGCCCCCCTCCCCCCAGACGCCTCTTCCCAGGGCGTGTCTGTTGCTGTCCCTCTGTTCTCCTGGCCCCTGGGCCTTCATTCCTCATGGTACTGCTGCTGGGGCTCCTCCTCTCTGTGCCCGTCGTCTCTAATTAGTCACCTGGCTTGGCCATTCCCGGGTGAGTCACTTCCTTTGCCTTTGGCATCCCTTTGCCCTGTAAGGTAAACAGTGTATGTATTTTCCTGGTTAAGCCAGTTATAATGATCAGGTATCTGCACAGAGCTTTACAGCTTCAAAGATACTTAGCAAAGACCCGTTCTCATTCCACACTTCCAACAACCCTATGGGGATTGATGCTCCCCCCTATTTTACCGATGGGGAAACTGAGGCTTGGAGAAGTCACAGGCAACCCATAAGTAATGAGTAGCAGGATTCAGATCCTGAGCTCTGATCTTACCTTGTGCTCTTCCTCCGCAGCAGAAGTTCTTACGGAATGTTCTATGGAATACTCAAGAAACTTAAGAGTTCTGGGGCCCCTGGGTGGCTCAGTCAATTGAGCGGCCAACTTCAGCTCAGGTCATGACCTCACGGTTCATGGGTTTGAAGCACCTTAACGGGCTCACTGCTGTCAGTGCAGAGCTCGCTTCGGATCCTTTGTCCCCTTCTCTCTCTGCCCCTCCCAACTCTCTCTCTCTCTCTTTTTTTTTTGCTCTCTCTCAAAAATAAATAAACATGAAAAGATAAATAAATAAAAACTTAAAAAACAAGAGTTCGGTGGTCAGATAGATGAGGGAGAAGTTAATGAAATAGATGTCTTCATTGCAGGACTTCTCAGAACCTTCAGACCATCCAAAGAATGGTAGAACATGCGATGTTTTCGAGCCTTTTTTGACTTTCATGGGACGCCTGCTGTCTCAGATGGGGCTTCATGGCATCACAGTACTGCTCTAGGATGGCAAAACTAGGTCCAAATTGGGGAGAAGAAACTTCTGATCTCAGAGCTCAGTGGGAGTGTCCCTTCCTGCCCCGCTCCTTATCACCCCCATGACAGCCTGGCTGAGCACCAGGGGTTGTGTCACTGTGGGACTTCAGCCAGCACCAGAGGCTAGTGGTGGACAGTTTGTCCCTGCCCAGATGGCATTCTTCCCTTTAGGGACCAGCACCGCCCCCTGCATGTGGTTCCGGTGACGGTCGTACCCTCACTACCCCACCCCCACCACGGCAACTGTGGGCTGGCCCAGTGGGTTGGCACACTACCCAAGGAGGGCCAACCAAAGACTGCCTTGGGATTGAGAGAAAGCATCTTTCCTTTCACGGAAGCTGCCAGGAGCTGGGTTCTGTTATCAGAGGAGCTCAGTCTGAAAGGAGGTGATGGGGCCATAATGCAGTAAAGCAGAAACAAGCGGACATGGATTTAGAGGCAGAGAAGGTTCTGGAAGCATCGAGTCCCCAGTTCCAATCCCTGAGGCCCTGGTTCCCGCAGCAATGGCCTTAATCTAGCCAGTTGGAGTTGGGTTTCTGTTGCCTGCAAACCAACAAGTCCTGAGCAATGCCAGTCACCCTTCCCCCATCAGTAGCCCGGAATTGTGCCCGGGGGCCAGGGCCCAGCCCCGCCGAAAGGTGCCCTGAGGCCTCAGCCAGGGAAACAGAGGGGATGCCCTCCTCTCCGTAGGTCTTACATTTCCTTGTTGTCTGGGCAATTTTAGTTCAGAAAAATGGTGTCACTGTACTTGTGGGTCACAGAAGGCTGAGCAGAGGAGCCATCTCAAGGTCAAGGTTATTCATTCATCTAACAAAATTTCACTGAGAGCCCACAATGTGTCAGGTACTGGGGGCACGGCAGTGAAGAGGTTGGACAAGGGTCCTGCTCCCCTAAGCTTACCTTCCGGTGGAGCAACAGATAGACAAGCAGGTACTTCAGATAAAGGAAATCGAGCACATCAGAGAGAAGAAAGCAAAGTAAGGAGGTCGGTTAAGAACCTCTGAGAGAGGGGGGCACCTGGGCGGGTCAGCTGGGTAAGCATCTGACTTGTAATTTCGGCTCAGGTCATGATCTCCTGGTTCACGGGATCAAGCCCCACGTCAGGCTCTGTGCTGACAGTGTGGAGCCTGCTTGGGATTTTCTCTCTTCTCTCTCTATGCCCTCCCCCTACCCCGCTGGTGCTCTCTCTCTTTCAAAATAAATAAATAAACATTAAAAAAAAAAAAAAGACCAGGGCACCTGGGTGGCTCAGTCAGTGGGGCATCCAACTTTGGCTTGGGTCATGATCTCACGGTTCGTGGGTTCAAGCCCTGCATCGGGTTCTATGCAGGCAGCTCAGAGCCTGGAGCCTGTTTCAGATTCTGTGTCTCCCTCTCTCTCTGTCCCTCCCCTGCTCATGCTCTGTCTCTCTCTGTCTCAAAAATAAATAAACATGACAAATTTTTTTAAAAATGGGGGGGTGCCTGGGTGGCTCAGTCAGTTAAGCATCTGGCTTCAGCTCAGGTCATGATCTTGCACTTTATGTTTTTTTGTTTTGTTTTGTTTTGTTTTCTGAGAGAGAGAGAGAGAGAGAGAGAGCGAGAGCATGAGCAGAGGAAGGTCAGAGAGAGAGGGAGACACAGAATCCGAAGCAGGTTCCAGGCTCTGAGCTGTCAGTACAGAGCCAGATGTGGGGCTTGAACTCACAAACCATGAGATCATGACCTGAGCTGAAGTCGGACACTTAACTGACTGAGCCACCTAGGTGCCCCTATCTTGCACTTTATGGGTTCAAGTCCCTTGTCGGGCTCTGTGCTGACAGCTCAGAGCCTGGAGCTTGTCTTTGGACTCTGTGTCTCCCTCTCTCTCTGCCTCTCCCCTGCTTAATGCTCTGTCTCTCTCTCTCAAAAATAAAATTAAAACAAACAAAATGACCCTCTGAGGGGGTGTTGTGGTCTGAATGTTTGCGCTCCCCCAGAATCCTGTGTTGAAATCCTAACACCCAATGTGGTGACGTTAGGAGGTGGGGTCTTGGGGAGGGGATTAGGTCATGAGGATGGAGCTCCCACGAGCGGGGTTAGCGCCCTTGTAAAAGAGCCCACAGAGCCCCCTCGGGCCTCCCGTCACATGAGGACACAGAGAAGACAGACGCTGGGGAGAGGCTGTCTCCAGATCCCGAGCACGCTGGCACCCTAATCTTGGGCTGCGAGAAATGCATTTCTGTTTATAAGCCACCCAGCGTGTGGGATTTTGTTACAGCAGCCGGAGGAGACTAAGCCGGGGGGGTGGGGTGGGGGGGGTGACATTTAAGCTGACAACTGAGGATTCAGCCGTGTGGGAAGAACACTACCGGAGGGAACAAGGTGGGGCAGACGTCGGAGAGGAAGAGCAGGGGACGGCGCGGGGAGATGAGATCAGAGTTACCAGGAGCCAGGTCCCTGCCCGGAGTGCCCACAAGAGGGAGGGAGGGGGGATTCTGATCCTGAGTGCAAAGGGCAGCCCCTGCCTTGTAGAGTCCAGGGTGGGGACCGGGGCGGTCCCTGCTGTTTTCTCAGGCCCCGGGAAAACAGAGCAGCTCCCAGACCCAGCCTTCCAGCGAAGCCCTTGAGCTGGGCGTGGAACAGAACATTCCCAGGTACAGCAAGAGTCCGACGCCACCCAGCTTCGAAGGCTCCAGATCCCCGAGGTAACGTAGTGGTCAGGAGAGGCCAGCCGACGCTGCAGAAACAAACCGGTTCAAGACCCCCCCCAAGGCATCAAACCACATGCGTCCTTCCTCACCTGTGGACTGGCTGGGGCTTTGCCTGGACACGGGCTGAAGGGGCAGCCACCCCCGGAACGTCACCAGGAGGCCCTTAAAGCCTCCACCTTGAGGGCGCCAGGTGGCTCAGTCAGCTAAGCGTCTGACTCTCATGATTTCGGCTCAGATCACGATCTCCACGGTTCTTGAGATCAAGCCCCGCCTTGGACTCTGCTCTGGGCGTAGAGTCTGCTTAAAATTCTCTCTCCTCCTCCCTCCACTCATAGGCTCTCTCTTTCTTTGTTTTTTTTTTTTAATTTTTAATGTTTTATTTATTTATTTTTTTTTAAATGTCTGTTTTTTTTTTTTTTTTTATTTTTTNTTTTTTTAATGTTTTATTTATTTCTAGGAGAGAGAGAGAGACAGCGTGACCAGGGGAGGGTCAGCGAGAGGGAGTCACAGACTGAAACAGGCTCCAGGCTCTGAGCTGGCAGTCAGCACAGAGCCTGACGCGGGGCTCGAACCCACGAAACGTGAGATCATGACCTAAGCGAAAGTCGGACGCTTAACCGACTAAGCCACCCAGGCGCCCCATGTTTTATTTATTTTTGAGAGACAGATAGAGACAGTGTGAACAGGGGAGGGGCAGAGAGAGGGGGAGATACAGAATCTGAAACAGGCTCCAGGCTCTGAGGTGCCAGCACAGAGCCCAACGTGAGGCTCGAACCCACAAACCATGAGATCATGACCTGAGCTGAAGTCGGATGCGTACCTGACTGAGCCACCCTCTCTTTCTTTGAAAATAAACAAACAAAAGGCTTCCACCTGCAATGACCCACAACTTCTACCCATACTTTGTGGGCTAGAGCAAGCCAGGGCCACCACGACTAAGCGGGGGGAGAGGGGGACACAGTGTTTCCACGTGTGTGGAGGGTAGAGGGCCCAGAGGATCTGAGGAGCCGCCCTGACTCCCCCAAGCCTGGTTTACAGGTTGGAAACTGAGGCTCAGACACACGGAATAGAACCAGCCAGGGTTCGCGGACTGGTGGTGGGCCCGGGCTCTCCCGGCGATGCCCCACCCCCTCCTCACCCTCCCAGCCTCCCTCCTGCCTCATGACCTTGAGGAGCTTAATCCTCTAAGCCTCTCGGTCCTCCACACTGAGGGTGAGCTTGTCCCGGTTCTCAGAGGGGAAACAGGGTGCTGGCACACCCCCTGTGTCTTTCCTCTCCCCAGGGATAAATGCTGGGGGCCCTGGGTGGGCCACACAGCCTGGGGAGCGGGTGGCAGGAACGGGTCACCAGCAGGAAGCCACCAGGCCGCGTAGGGAATGGTGGCCCCTGGGTTCGGGCACGTACCAGGCGCCCGCCGGAGCCCCGGGACTTGCCCCGACACGTCTCCCCGTGTGTTTTCTGCTCCTGAAGCAGCTTCCCGGGCTGCTCGGCTGCCTCTGTCAGTCTGGTTACCGGGGAGGAGCCAGGGACCAGCCAGGGCACCCACGGGCCCCTGCTACCCGGGCCAGACCCCACCGTGAGCAGGACAGCCACAGGCAGGTGCAGGGGCGCTAAGGGGCCCTCCCGGTCCCCTGGGCTCCCCGAGGACAAGCCCGGGTGCGCCGGCCCTGCTCTGCCTCCTCAGTGACCTGCGTGGGGGCGGGGTTCCTTCACTGGGAGCTGCTCGGTTGCAGCCTCTTTCCAGGTCATTCTGCCCCAGCAGCCTCGGAGGGAGACCTCAGGGCAAGGCTCCATCTCTCATCTCTGCCTCCTCAGCTCGCACACGGCAGGTCCTGGGACCGCAGTTCCGGCCTGGCCACGTGCCTGGTCGGGGCTCAGAGGGGCAGCTGGCTGGGTTAACTCTCTGGGAGTCTGGAGAAGTCTGGGGGGGTCATCCAGGTGGTTCGGGACTCCCCCACCTCTGGAGTAAGCTGCGAGAGCAATGGAGGAAGGTTCTGGATAAAAACCTTGAGGGATCAGAGTCCAGGATGCCCTCGCCCACCCCCACCGCCACGGTTTGGCTTCTCTGAAGCCTAGGCAGTTCCACGTGGAGCGTGGGGGGGATTCAGCCAGAGAAACGGCCACAGACCATGTCCCCCTGGGCTGCTGGACCCCCCCCCCCAAACCAGTTTCCAAAGGGCGGCCCGCAGGAGCAGGGCTGAGGAGGGTGGGTGGGTCAGTCTATTTCTGAGGGAGCTCGCCGAGGCCAGAGAGACGGCTTCGGGCGCCACGGTGGTGGGTGGGTGGGTGTGCGGGGCGGCGAGGGGGAGGCCTGCCCACCTGGGACCTGTCCCCCCCCCCCCTCAGCCAGGCCCCGGCTCCACTCACAGCTGAGCCCCCCAGCGGGCTGGCCTGGGCCGGGCTGTGCTGACTCTGGCTCCCCAGGGTGGTCGGTGTTTTTCTTTGACACAAGGACTCAGGAGGACGCGCGGGAGGGAAAACAAAGAGCTATTTTTATCGCCTCATTGTTTCCGCGCTCAGCATCCTGGCTGCCAGGCCAGGGACACCTCGGTCCTCCTCACTCACACCCGCCTGCCTCAGCCACAGGCTCTGGGCTGCCAGGTGCCAGGGGTGAGGCCACCACGCTGTCCCTCGGGGACAGCCTCGGAGCCGGTCCGCAGATGGTGGCCGAGAGGCGGGGAAGGGACACAGAGGGCGCCAGAGCCAGGCCCCGGAGCCCCATGACCGCCTCGGGGTCCCAGCCTGTCTCCGCCTCCCCAACACCTGGCTGTATCGACCTGCGGCCTGTTCAGAAGAAAGCCCTAGAGCTGTTGGTGGACGTTGGGGGCACCCCCCTCAGCCCCAGGGTCAGGGGTGCCGGTTCGTGGAGACGCACGAGAGGGGTCTGGCCTTTAGTCAGCCTTGTAGCTTTGAGATTCTCCCCAGCCGGTGCGCCCCGACTGCCGGGGGGGGGGGCAGGGGGCCCTGGGGCAGCTCGCTCGCCCACCCCCGGCGGCAGCCATGGGGTAGCGCCGTTGCTACTCCCGTGTCCCCACATCGGGCGGCAGCTTGACAACATCGCGTGACTTGCCCCCATCAAACAGCTCGTCACTGGCAGAGCCTGGATTGGAACCCAGGTCCGTGCAGCTGAGCCCGAGCCCAGGAGGGCCTCCCCGACAGCCGCCGCCGCCTGAGGTCTACAGGGGCTTCATCCCACTCCTTGGGGTTCAGTGCGAGGTACCCTCAGGCCCTGGGGTGGCTGAGATCTGTGACCTGGGAGGGCCCACAGGAGGGCAGGGAGGGAGGGGTGCTGGGGGCTCGGGGCTCAGGGCTCCGCAGCCCCCCCCTCATTCCTCCTCCTCCTGTTTGCTCCAAAGCAGAGCCGTGTGCAGTGGGAAGGAGCCTCTGGCTGTGATGGGTTTTTTTTTAAACCACTTGATCATGATCAAGGATTTAATTTTATCCCCTTCTCTGGCTGGTTCTGATTCTATTTGGAGTTCAAGCACGAGCTAGTGAGCAGGAGGGTCCCTGGAAGACAGGACGCCCGCCCCCAGACTCAGCAAGGCCCCTCTGGGGGGTCCCCCTCGGGTCTGCAGGGTCAGGGAGGCTGAGGGATGCTTCAATAATGCCCTTCCCCCTCCCGGCAAAGCTGCTTAGCAGAGGGAGAGGCCTTTGGGGGGGGGGGTCGGGAAGCAGGAGGCAGCTCCTTCTCTATCAAGGGATCATCTCAGCCCTTCCTTCCTCATCAAAAAAGCCTTTAACCAGCACCTGACTGGACCTGGGGCCACACTCACACAGGCCTCGTGCTGAATGACTTCTAAGCAGAGAGGCTGGGGGGCGGGAGACGGCATCCTGGTGACTTAGTGACGACCATATGTGCTGACCACCCACTGTGGGCAGGTCTCTGCTAAACTTGTCATTTGCATCATCTCATAATTCTCAACAACAGCCTCATGCCCATAAGGGATAGATGCTCTTGTGTTTTTTTTTTTCTTTTCATTTTTTTCCAATAAGTTGGACAATTTGCTCCAAGTCACACAGCTGCCAAGTGGCAGATCTCATACTCAATCCCACCAGCCGGCCTCCAGAGCCCTCCCTGTCTTCCGGGACTTAGACTATGGGATTTATACTGTGGGAGTAAACAGTATAGTTCAGAGGGCAAAAGAGAATTCTCTTTGTCAGCGGCTGGATTCTAAGCATCTTTGTGTCGAAGGTACAATTGCTTTTATTATTACTCCCATTTTACAGATGAGCAAATTGAGGCGGAGGCCTGCCCCGGAGTACAGAGGCCACGGTAGGGGGGTGGGGGCCCATCCTAGCCTGCAGTCTCCCATCTCTGAGCTCTTTCGCTGACCTCACGTGGAGACAGGTGTCTTCGGGCTGGACGGCCAGATGCCTGCCACGGGCTGTGGACAGGAAGAGACAGGGAAAAGCAGAAGAGGAACCTGATCTAGAAAAACCAGCTTAGCCTAGAGGAGAACTGCCAGGTCCACTCATGAGGTGTCAGAGTGGGTGAAGGGTGGAGAGCAGGAGTTGCAAAGGCCAGATTGGGGTAGCTTCCGGGGCACTGAGTTGGGGGGGAGGCCAGCTTCACCCCAGAGGGGACAGCTGACCTGGGGACCCAGCACCTGGCAAATATGGGACAGCCTGCTAGCGCTGGGCGCCACGGGACTTGGAGAACAGGGCGAACCCCAGGCTGGTCCTGGACTCACAGAGAGGGCTCTGGGCATCCAGTGATGCAGGGTTTACTCTCCACCCCTACCCCCTGCCCGCGTAGTGTGGCTACAAGCATGGAGTCTGGGGTCAGATAACTTAGCTCCAAGTTCTGGCTGTACCACGCTGACCTTTTGCAAATTATGGTATTTCCTCATCTGTAAAATGGGGACAGTACCATACTCACCTCACCCACGACTGAAGATGGTGGAAATACAGGGCTGCGCGCCCGCACGCAGTAGCACCCGATACACACTCCCTGTGTTCTTGAGACCAGAATGAGGGAGTTACCCGTATACAAGGGGTGTGCAAAAAACCCACCTCCTTCAAGGGCCGAGGCCGAAGGCCAGGAGGTGGAAACTCTCAGAAATTCTGGGTCTGAAGCCACCTCCTGGGGCTGCATGTGTGGGGTCGGGGTCAGCCTTCCCCAGGTGTGAACTCTGCCGCTGCCCTGGGGACGGGAAGAGGCTCAGCCCCGGTCCACGGCTCTCCTGAGCCCCTTGCCTGGCAGGATGGCCTGATCCCTCTGGGAAACTGTCCCTGGGGGGTGAGGGGGTAGCCTCAACATCAAGGAGAAAAGCGAGGGTCGGGCACCGGCTGATACTCAAAAAGCATTTCACTGCCGTTAACCTTTTTTTTTTTTAAATTTTAAAAAAAATTTTTTTTATTTATTTCTAGGAGGGAGAGAGAGAGAGACAGCGTGAGCAGGGGAGGGTCAGAGAGAGAGGGAGTCACAGACTGAAACAGGCTCCAGGCTCTGAGCTGGCAGTCAGCACAGAGCCCGACGCAGGGCTCGAACCCACGAACGGCGAGATCATGACCCAAGCGAAAGTCGGACGCTTAACCGACTAAGCCACCCAGGCGCCCCTCACTGCCGTTATCCTTTAAGGAGGCCTTTGTTTAAATCAGGACTGGCAGTGACGGCCCCCACAAGCCTCCCAAATCTCCTACACACCGGTTATCGCTCGAGAAAAGTGAGTTCCTTCATCAGAGAGGGAAGCGTTTTTTCTAAACGCAGCCTCAGGTCAGTCTAATTCCGGGAAAGGGGTGCCGAGGGCAACAGGGACATTGAAAGAGTGGTGACGCGCCTGTGCAGGTGCGGCAGGTGGGGGGCGGTAGGGTCCCCCGCGACCCACAGGGCTCCCGGCTCCGGAAGCTGGCACCTGTCCCCATCCCTGAACCAGATGCCACGGGGTGGGGGTGGGGGTGGGGGGGTAGGGGGAGATCGGCTCCCTGCTCCAAAGGGCGCTGTTCAAAGGCTGCAATAGTCTGGAGTCTCGAAGCTGCTAGTCACCTGCAGGGTCAGGGAAAAGCACTTTGTACTCAACCACCCCGCCCCCCTTCCTTCTCAGCCCATCCGGCCTCCCGGAAACTCAGCCCGGCCTCCAGCTGCCTCGGGCCTCAGCAGACCCGGTCCCGGTGGCTGTCATCATTTCTGGCTGCTTGCACCTGTACTCAGGAAGGTGAGCCCAGAAGCTTGCCTGCGGTGTAGACTGAGGGACCCTGAAGGATTCCACACTGTGGTGTCCCGACTCCTCTTTCTTGGTGGCCTAATTCCCACAAGAGACACAACTGAGTTAGACAAGCCTGTGAGGGCGCCTCCCTCCCGGGTCCACTTCCAGGCTGTCTGCCTGGTGCTGTGCAGCGGCGCCAGGGCCCGCCAGCGCCTCCCCCTGCTCACCTGCTCAGTTCAGAAGAGCAGATTAATTCCAAAGTTAACTCTCTACAGTGCAAATCAGAGCACCAGTAGTTCACCTAACGTGAGCCCTTGATGGGTCTCTGTAATGTTTGGCTAACATAGGTGTCTTTTTAAAAATCACTTCCTTGGGGCGCCTGGGGGGCTCAGTCAGTTAAGCGTCCGACTTTGGCTCAGGTGGTGATCTTGTGGTTTGTGGGTTCAAGACCTGTGTCCGGCTCTGTGCTGACAGCTCAGAGCCTGGAGCCTGCTTCCGATTCTGTGTCTTCTTTGCTCTCTGCCCTTCCCCTGCTCATGCTCTGATTCTCTCTCTCTCAAAAAATAAACAAACATTAAGATAAATAAAAATCAAATGAAAATCTTTTCCTGAATAACTTAAAGTCCTTCCTGGAAAAGGAAGTTACAGAGAAAGGCAGGCCGACTCCATGTAAAATGAATGTAAGTTACCTGAAGATGCAATGGGCTGTCTTGTAAGATAGTGAGTCCCCCATCCTAGAGGGTATTCAAGCAAAGCCTAGACAAGCCCTTTTGAGAGATGCTTCAGGGATGACGCACGCATCTGGTCACTGTGTGGGCTGTGAGGCAGCCTTTAACATCTCTCCCGGAGCTAAGAGTAAATGATGATGATTGTGCCGTCCATCCTGAGTCTATAAATCCCAGTGTTCAGCACGCAGATGAAACTCTTTGAAAAGGAAATAGAAGCAGCGAATCCATGTAAGCAGGGGAAAAAAAAAAAAAAGATGAAGACCTAAAATGGGATGACGAAGGGTGGAAATGAAACATTCTAGAAAATGCTTCCAAAGCAAAATTTCCTAAAGCAGAAATGATTTCAGCTTCTAAACTTGAATATACAGCTGAACACCAAGCAATCTCCCATTTCTGGGATGACGGAAGGGCTGGATATTCTGTTTGGATTTTTGTTACAAGCAGCCCAAGACCCCTGCCATCACACGGGGGGCTGGGGTGTCCAGGATGAAAGGGTCCCCACAGCCTTTCAGGATGCTCCGAGTCTGCTCGAGAGCACGGAGGGGTGAGGTCGCCTCGGAAGACTACTGACCTCAGTCCAATCTAAGACGGTATTTAGAATCTCCAGGGCTCAGCCTTCTATGGACCTGTCAGCTGGGCTGGGCAGATCTCGGAAATCGTCCAAGCCCCGAGCTCCCCTCCAGGTCACAGACAATTAAACTAGCAAACGTGGTGTTTTCGACCCTCCCTGTGGTGCCTCCTTGGGGACGGAGGGCCTCGAAGCAGAGCCCACGTGACACGGGACAATCAGGGAACACACCCAACTCTGAGGGAGACCACTCAGCTCACACACCAAGCTATTAAAAATCTTTATTGTGAATTTTTTTTTCTCCAACAGATATAGTTTTAGTCGAAATATGGAGCCACAGAAACACCTTCACTTTTCTTGTTCAGTTGACAAGACAGATCGAGGCCATTGCTGTTACAAGAGGGAGGCCCCAAGGCCTTGACAAGGACAGGCTGGGGCAGAGCACACACCACTGGCCCGGACACGGAGGCTTTGTGGGAGCTACGGGTACACAGAGAGGGCAAACGGCAACATGGTACTGGCGCCTGGTGACAGATGTCATGACCGGGGGGGAAGGGGCTTGGAAAAGCTGACCTTTCCCCAGGGGCTCAGCTGGAGGGGAGGCAGGACATTCAGAGTGACTGGGCTTGTGTGCGCACGCGCGCACCGACTGCCTCTCCTGGAGGAAGATGCTCTCAGGCCCCTGCGGGGGTCTCCATAGCGCCCGGTCCCTGGGGATCAATGCTCTTTGAAGGTTAACCTAACCAGGCCAGCTAACCAGGCCCACGTGTCAGGGCTGTCCGAGCTGTGACCCGCGGGTCTTTCTGGGGCAAGGCTCCGGGCACAGCAGGAATCGCCCACGTGGTCCCAGTGCTGCTCCCTGATCCGTGACAGCCCCAGGCCCGAGAAGGGGGCAGTTTAGCTCTGAGAATCTTCTCCTGGCTCTGGGTTCCCCGAGGCAACATGGGGGTGGGGGGGGGGGCTCAGCCATTTAGCACGTCGGGGGGAGGGTCCAGGCGCCCCTGTCCCTGAGGTCTACGCTTTTCTCCGCCTCCCCACCCGGATTCCACTCTGGTGAGAGACACCGGGAGAAGGGCAGGCCACCCCCAGGGAACCGGGAGGGCCGGTGGGGAGACCTGGGGCTCTCGGCCCTTCAAATCCAGCTGCTCTGCGGTGTCTCTGGGGACCTGGGTTGGGGGCCGGCCGGTGGGCTCAGTGAAGGCCCGGCCAGCCGGCTCCGCCAGCACTTCATAAGCAGACAATGTCCGTTCCAGGCTGACATGGGGAGGGAGGGACCCTTCCGTCGGACACGAGGACCCCGAGCCTGGCCCAAGGCCTACCGCGGGTCGGCAGGGCCCCGGGGAGCCTGGCTGGCGGAGGTCGGGGCTGGGTGTGGGGGGCCGGGTGTGGGGGGCCGAAGGCCTCCCAGGCCTTGTGAGCCAAGCTGGGGCCTGTGTGGGGGTTTTGGGCCCCCAGGCAGAGACCTCTGCTCCACTGTGGGGTCTCACAGCCGGGAGTGGCTCCTGCCCTTTACAGCACGAGTCCCAGATGAGGCGTCAGGAAGTAGATACGGAGGGAATGGCTGAAAGGTCAGAGCCCCCCCCCCCCCCCCCCGCGCTCCTCTGCGCAGCAGGGACAGGCTGGAGCGGCCCATCCCCACGAGGAGCCATCCACCTCCTCCCACCTCCCCAAGGGGAGCTGGCTGGGTGCCAACCCACGGAAGTGACTAACATAAATCCTGGCTAACGGTCACCCCTAAGCTCCGGTCTGCTCCCGCAGGACAGCACAAACCTCGGGTACCCTCTCTTCCAGCTGTAGACCCTGCGTGGGGTCTTGGAGGATCCCCCCCGCCAGGGGGGCTGGGTGTGGGCATTAGAGCAAATGCACTCTCCGGGTGGACCCCGGGACTGGAGAGGCATCGCCGACGCAGCGGAGTGGGGGACGCCCCCGGAAACGGGGGCCACGGAGGAGCCAACGGGAAACCAAACGCACATACCGACAGCAAATCAAATGCAAACACAAACAAGACACGTGAAAGCAGCAGCAAGCTCTTTGTGTAATAAATATTGCAAAGCGCACTTGGTTTCTTTCTTTTTTTTTTTTTTCTTTTCAAGTCAAATATAACAACCAATGTCCCAAACCCTGTTTTCAGCATTCACGAGAGAGAAGCTGTTGCTATCAGCAGAACACCTGCAGCCAATCAAAGAAAAAAAAAACCGTTTCCCACGAGCCGGCCAATCAAAATCCTTTTCCAGTTTAAGCAGCCAATCGGGCCTCTTCACATTCCTAAAAAGTGACCTAAATAAAGCACCAGATCTCGGAGAGCTTCCTGGGAAGCCATCTACCGAGGAGCAAATTGGAAAAAAAAAAAAAAAAAAAGTCAGAAATAAAAATAAAAGGTTTCTGTTGGTCAAGATTTAAAAATAAAAGGGTTTCTTCCTGCAGCCAATCATGAGTCCGTCCTTTTAAGCCAATTGTAACTGCACCGCCGGTGACGCCTTCAGATGCCAGCCCTGCGGAGTGACCCTGGAGCGGGGTGGGGTGGGGTGTAGGGGGCAGGGGGAAGCGGGAAGGCGATCTGCTGCCACTCGGCTGGCTGAGGTCCACACAGATCTCTTGGCCCTTGCCAGCTTCCAGGGTGTTCCAAGGGGTTCACAGCTACTGCCTCCGGTCCTCCGTCTCCGACCTGGAAAACGCCATCACCACGTCCTCTGCACCTGCAGATCGGGGGGCGGGGGGGGGGGGGAAAGGGCTGCTGGACGGGCCTGGGCCTCTGGCGTCAGGCTGCACTAGGGACGAGGGGACGCAGCTCCAGCGCCCCTTACCGGTTAGTCCCCCACAATGCGGTGCCCCCCCCCCCCCAGTGCAAACTGCTTCCGAAGCAGCCCACCCCCTCTCTGGGCCTTCCCTACAGCCTGCCTGGCCAGGGGACGCGCCAGCAGCCCTGCCCTAGGGTGGCAGGGAGGAGGCATTGCTCAAGGCTATGCCACTGAGAAGCCTGGGTGACAAGAACCCAGGGCTGCGGGTCCTAGAGCAGAGCTCTGCTCACATCCCTTCCTCCCAGGTCACCAAAGCCACGGGCCTCTGGGAACCTCCCTCTTTCTTCTTACAACCTATGTCTTGATCCTTTGGAGGCTCATTAGGATTCCCAGTAGCCATTCCTCTTTGCCCAAACCCAGCACCTGCTCAAAAGGGCACAGCCAGGCCCATTTCTGGCCTGCAGTCGGCCTAGCTCCTACAGAGATAGATAATGGCCATAACCTTTATTACTGTTATTTTTAATCATGGATTTGAGATTCTGGTCCAGGCACTCATGAAATCACTTCCTTTGTCTTGTTTTCCATAAGACAGGCTCTGACATGCAGCCAGGAAAGGCAGGGGGGAGGGGGGAAGGTGTTCAAAACACTGACCTGCCTCCGCGTCCCAGAGCAGCTCGGGCAGGGGAGGAGGCCTCAGGGCAAGGTGAGCTGCCTGGCAGGTGCTGACCCCCCCTGGGCCCTGGCCTTCCCCCCTTTTCCTTTCTTCTTTCTTTCCTTCCTTTCTCCCTCCCTTTCTTCCTTCACAGTATTTGTTTTTAGATTTTTTAAAGTTTATTTATTTATTTTGAGAGAGAGTGAGGGGGGGCGGGGCAGGGAGAGGAGAGAGAGAATCCCAAGCAAGGTCAGTGCAGAGCCCGACACAGGGCTCAAACCCACAACCCTTGAGATCATGATCTGAGCCAACGTTGGGTGCTTAACTGACTGAGCCACCCAGGTGCCCCTTAAGATAAAAAAAAATCTCTACACTCCACTTGGGGCCCGAACTTAAGACCCCAAGATCAGGAGTCAGCACATTTACTGACTGAGGCAGCCAGGCGCCCCTCCCCTTTTCCTAAAGGGCAATTCTTGGTCACGCCTGGAACCATAATCAGCTGCTGTGGCCTCTGTGACAGGCTTCTCCTCTGTGCTGCCTGAGGGGTTCTCCCCAGGAGGGAGGGTGGGGAGAGCAGACGCAGGAAAGGCCACAGAAGAGGGGGGCCGACGTGTGTGGTTTGTGGCTGAGCTTCGCCGCCCCCCCACCCCATATGGTGCTGGTGGCCTTCCCCCACACCGGCTCCTCCTTCCTAACTGCCCCCCGAAACCAAGGGGTGGGGGAGGCACCCCGCTGGGGCGCTGCAGGGGGAGGGCCCTCACACAAGGAGGTAACATCACAGAGATGTGCCTTTGGCCACCAGGTCACCCTGGAGCTGTCAAGGGAGCCGACCCTGCCCCTCGCACCCCAACTTGCCCTGATGTGCTTCTGTCGTGACCAGCACAACTTCTCTTCCCGAAAAGGGGGACAGGCTTCTAGAAAGAAGCTCAAATCATCTGACCTCTTGGGATGGGGGCTCCTTTGCTCGGGAAGCCCTACAAATCCTTCCCCTGTCTTCTCGGGAACATTCTGTTCTCGCCTCAGTGCGAGGACCACGAAATATCACTGCAGGCAGAATTTTCCTAGCAACCACGGGATCCAAGACGACACCATACCCTGAGGGGCAGCTGAGCTGGTGGCTGGTTGCCCACCAGATGCTACTCTCCCCCTGCGCCGCCCGCCTGACCGCTGATGGGGAGGGGCGGGTGGGCGCTGAGAGAGGAGAGGAGAGACCCTCGGCCGCAGCGAGCAGTGACAGCGCCCTTGCCTGCCTCGTGGGCTTTCGCACAGGGACCTTGGGCCTCCGAATGGAGCTGCGGGCACAAAAACAGCCCTGGCCACCCCAGGAGGGATCGGCGAGGCTGCAGAGGGGAGGACCCTGGGCTCCCAACCCCGCAGCCCGCCTGGTGTGCGCACCTGGGCAAGGCTCTGAGTTGGGGAGGGAGTGACCCCCTCAAGGTCACGCAGGGACTCCGGTGACTATTTAGCACGACACCTGACGGTAGAAGAGGATCTGCCAGAGTCCCACTGGTGCCACAGTGCCAGCTGGTCGCCCGTCCCTGGCTGGGGCGGGGAAATCAGCAGCTTTCATTTTTAGAGCCTCCCACTCTGCTGCGGGAGCCGGGTGCGGAAAGGGCCCACAGGGCTGCTGCCCAGCTCTGCTCCTAAGGGACTTGCCATTTTCTGGGCCTCCCCCAGCGGGGGCAGGCCTTCCAGAGCATCGGCCGACCTCTCCTTATGAGTGGCTGGCCCCCACGACAAGGGCCTGACCAGGAACCACACAGGCCTCCAGGCAAGATCGGGGCCAGCCACCTACCAGGGAGGGCGAGCCGCTCAGTTAGCTGTCAGAATCGAGCTCCTAGAGCTTCAGAGCCGGGGAGGGCCTCAGGTTTTCCCCCACTGTCCTTCCTTCTTTAAGGTCCAGTATATGGCAGCTCCCTTGGGTGCAGTCGTTGCTGGCAATCACAAGGCTCAGAACAGGAAGGCCCAGCCCGCCGCCTCCAGGCTGTCGGCTAGGTTTCCTACACCATTTTACAGATGAGGCTGCATCCACCCCATTGTGACCTCTGCTGACACTGTCTGGACTCGGGCCTCAGCTTTTGTGCCCCGCTTCCTGCTAGATGCAGGCAAGCACGGGAGGGGAGAAGGTGACCAGCCTCTCCTGTTCAACACTATGCCTCACTGAAAGATAAAAGTGGCCCAAACCAGGGGTGTCTGGGTGGCTCAGTTGGTTAAGCATCTTGATTTCAGCTTGGGTCACAATCTTACAGTTCATGGGATCAAGCCCCGCGTTGGGCTCTGTGCTGACAGGGTGGAGCCTGCTTGGGATTCTCTCTCTCTCTCTCTCTCTCTCTCTTTCTCTCTCCCCCTCCTCTGCTCTCCCCCCCTCTCAAAATAAATAAACATTAAAAAAAAAAAGATGGCCAAAAGCAGATGAAAGCATTGTGGGAAAAGAGCACACACACCAGTATCTCTTATGAATATAGATAATCATTACACCAGTGGTATGCAAACAGTCTCAACAACGTACTAGCAAACCATACAGCAACATAGAAAATGGATTATATACCCTGAACAGGTGAGATTTAGCCCCAGAAATGCAAGGGAGTTTTTCACACCTGAAAATCAGCGAATGTATTACAGCCCATCAACAGAAAAAAAAGGGATGAAAACCATATAATGGTCTGAAGAGGCACAGAAGAAACGTCTGACAAAATTCAGCACCCTTTCATGGGAGCACCCTCATTCAACACACTGGGCGTAGAAGGGAGCTTCCTCAATCTGATAAAGGGCATTTACTAAAATCCCACAGCTGTTAACATCCTTGATGGTGAAAAACTGAAAGCTCCCCCCATTTCAAGGATGTCCACTCCTGTCACTTTTAAAAAATTTTTTTAAATGTTTATTTACTTTTGAGAGAAAGAGAGAGAGAGAGAGAGCAAGCAGGGGAGAAACAGAGAGAGAGGGAGACACAGAATCCAAAGTAGGCTCCACACTCTGAGCTGTCAGCACAGAGCCCGACTTGGGGCTCGAACTCATGGCTGTGAGATCACGCCCTGAGCCGAAATCGGACACTTAGACTGACCCACCCAGGCGCCCCGAACTCCTGTCACTTCTATTCGGTGTTGTGTTGAAGGTTGTATCTAGGGCAACTAGGCAAGAAAAAGAAACAAAAGGCAACCAACTTGGAAAGGAAGAAGTAAAACCACATTTGTAGATGACATGGTTCTTGTATACAGAAAACCCTAAGGAATCCACTGAAAACTATTAGGACTAATAAATAATTTAAAGTTGCAGGATACAAGATCAATATATAAACATTGTGTGTATTTCTGTACACTAGCAATGAAGAATCTGAACATGAAATTAAGAAAATTTCATTCATAGGGCATCGGGTGGCTCAGTTGGTTAAGCGTCCGACTTCAGCTCAGGTCATGATCTCATGGTTTGTGAGTTCGAGTCCCATGTCAGGCTCTATGTGAATAGCTCAGAGCCTGGAGCCTACTTCAAATTCTGTCTCCTCTCTCTCTCTGTCCTCCCCTGGTCATGTCTGCCTCTCTCTCTCAAAAATAAATAAACACTAAAAATTAAAAAAAAAAGAAAATTTCATTTACCATAGCATCAAAAATAATAAACTACTTAGGAATAAATTCAACAAATGGACTGTAGAATTTGTCCTGGGAAAAGTACAAAACATCACTCTTCAAAAACAGCCTAGAAAGACTGTCAATAACTCCCATCAAAATCCCAGCTGCGCTTTTTGTAGAAATTGACAAGCTGCTCGTAACTTCATATGGAAATGCAGACGATCCGGAACAGCCAAAATGATCTTGAGAAAGATGAACAGAGTTGGACTCACACTTTGGGATTTTATAACTTATGCCAAAGCGACAGCAGACAGGACAGGGTGGGTCTGGAGTAAGGGCAGACAGGCTGATCAACAGAACCGAACTAAACGTTCAGAAATAAACCCTCCCACTTAGGGTCACTTGAGTTCTGACGAGAGCTGGCAACTGAGTTGGGAAGAAGGGAACAGGATGAAGCCGGACCGTTACCCGGCACCACATACAGAAATTAACCCAAAAGGGACCAACAACCTAAATGTAAGTGCCAAAATTACAAAAATTTAAAACTATAAAACTCTTAGAAGAAAACACGGAAGTGAATCTTCATAGCCTTGGGTCAGGAAGCGATGTCTTAGCGAGGACACCCAAAGCACACCCAAATAAAAGAAAAAATAGAGAAATTGGGCTTTATCAATCTTAAACACATTTATGTTTCAAAGGATGCTACCAAAAGGGTGAACCGCTGGGGCGCCTGGCTGGCTCAGTTGGAAGAGCCTGTGACTCTTGATCTCCGAGTTGTGAGTTCAAGCCCCACGTTTGGTGCAGAGATTACTTAAATAGATAAACTTAAAACAAAGAGAGAGAAAAAAGCTTTAAAAAGATTACAATGTGAAGACTTACATGAAAAAACAAAGTGGAGGGGCGTCTGGGTGGCTCAGTCGGTTAAGCAGCTCTTGGGTGCAATTCAGGTCATGATCTCATGGTTTGGGGTTGTGGGATCGAGCCCCACGTTGGGCTCTGTGCCTGACAGCAGGGAGCCTGCCTGGGACTCTCTCTCTCTGCCCCTCCCCTGCTTGCACACACGCACGCGTGCGTGCACTCTCTCTCACCCTCTCTCAAAATAAGTAAATATACATTAAAAAAAAAAAGTGGAAAGGCAACCAATAGAATGCGAGAATATATTCGCAAGTCACATATCTGGTAAGGGACCAGTACCTGGAATATAAAAATAAACACAATTCGATAATAATAAAAAAGTCAACTCAATTTTTAAAATGGGCAAAGAACTCAAATAGAGATTTAGATTTTCCCAAAGAAGATGTAAGAATGGTCCACAAGCACATGAAAAGATGCTCAACATCATTAGTCACTATGGAAATGCAAATCAAAGATACAATGAGACAGCACTTCGCACCCACCAGGATGGCGGGGAATCAAACAGTGACAAGAACAGGAGTCAGCAAGGAGGTGAGAAATTAGGACCCTCATACCCGCTGGTGGAGTGTCAAACGGTGGGCTCGCAGCCCACTCCACCCTCAGACTTCTCCACCTTGGCAAGGGCACTGCCATCTTCCCGTTGCTCAAAAATCCTGGAAGGGGTCTTCCCAGTCCCCCCACTCATCATCCCGTGCACGCACGCACACACACACACATGCACACACGCACACACTCCATGTCCAGCACACCAGCAAATCTTGTTAGCTCTACTTTTATTATTTTTTAGTTTGTTTTTTTTTGGGGGGGGGGTTTGGTTTTTTTTAAAGTCATCTCTATACCCAACGTGGCTCAAACTCACAACTCTAAGATTAAGAGTCATAGTCTGGGGGCGCCTGGGTGGGTTAGTTGGTTGGGTGTCTGACTTCAGTTCAGGTCATGATCTCATGGTTCATGAGTTCAAGCCCCGCACTGGGCTCTGTGCTGGCAGTGAGGGGCCTGTTGGGATTCTCTCTTTCCAGCTCTCTCTGCCCCTCCACTGCTCACACTCTTGCTCTCTCAAAAAATGAATAAACATTTATTTTAAAAAAGAGAATAAGAACTTCCATCTCAGCCAGCTAGGTGCCTCATGTTGGCTCTACTTTTAACGTATCTCCTGAATACGTCACTACTTCCCCAACCACCACCCGGTCCAGGCTACCACTGCCCATTACTAGCCTCCTATACCCTTTTTCTTGGATCTCTCCTCTCTGGCCCCCAGACTGTCCATTCTCCATACAGCAGCCAGAAGGAAGTTCTTAAAAACATAAGTCAGACCCTGCCACTTCTCTGCTCAAAACTCTCCAGAGGCTTCTTATTGCAAGATTTCTCATCATACTCCAAGTAAACTCCAAACTCCACACTGGTCTGCAAGAGCCACCGTGCTCTGGCCTCTGTCTCTTCACCTCCTTTCATACACACCCATCTCCTTACTCCAGTCCAGCCCTGTGGGCCTCCTGGGCTGTCCTTCAGGAAGGAGTAACTTGTACCTCAGGACCTTTGCACTCGCTGTTGCCTTTGCCTCAGTGTTCTTCCCCAAGTCCATGTCACACACAGCTCTTGCCCTTTGTGCCAGAGTCTGGGCAAAATCGTCTGCCTGACCCTCCCTGACCACAGTTTCTAAAACAGTGCCCTATCTCAGTCCCTGAGGGGAGAGTAGCCTCCTTCAAGACCCTCAGCACCACCTACAGAGTTGTATATTGATGTGATCTTTGATTCCCCAGTGGGAAGCACATTCCATGTAGTCAGGGACTTTATCTTCTTCACTCACATATTCACAGCACCTGGGAGTGCTCCTGGGACACAGGAGGAATCCTTATTTTATAGACGAGAAGCCGAAGCTCAATAGCAACTCAGGGAATCAGAGGCCCAGGGAGCACCCAGACCTAGACCCTGAAATATTCGCTTCGCCACTACCGCCCACTGCCATTGCCTCTCTGGAGCAGGGAATAACTGACTTGCTCCAGTCAGAACGCTGTGGCGGCTCAGGCTTCCTGCCAGAGATGGGACCGTCCGTCTGTCCCCATCAGAGTGGAACCAAGACCCAGGATTTAAAAACCACCACCAAAAGAGCTCTGGGATAGTTGGACAGAATTCACCATGGGACCCAAAACACCAATCCGGGAGGAGCCCTGAGCCCAGACCCGTGTCTCCTGTCCCCCAACTCCCCTCGCTGGCCTAGGGCTCAGCCTGATGTCTCCCTGGGCCCATGGCCCACCTGCTGTGGAAAGCAGGGCCACGGCACTGGTGAGAACACAGCTCTCCGAACCAGGGCAGGGCGCCTAACCCACGTCCGTTGCCAGCTCTGCCTCTTCGACAGAGTCCAGTCAAGTGACTGGGCAGAGAAAAATGACAACTATGCAGGAGCTTAGAAAAGGGAAGCTGGCCCCTCGCTGGGGGCGGGAGACAGACAATGGGCTCACTGGTCTGGTTGCAAGCTCAGGATGAATTCACACCAGCAGAATCAAAAGCCCAGAACAGGCTCGACACACCCGCACCAGCACCAGCCTCGGCCAAGTGCCGGCTTACTGAAGGGCATCTGCCATCAAGCCAGGGGGCAGGGGCCGGGGCCGGGGTGGTATGGAGAAAGCACCAGGGTTACACGGACAGCCCCCGGCGGCTGGAGGGTCACTCTTGCTAGCTGAGGCTCTCACATAAAGTCTTTCAAAAGGTCTTTTCAGCAGGACGCAAGCGCCTCGTCTGTTTCCTGAATTGCCAGCACACACTCCCATCAGCCGTGTGTTTCCAGCCTGGTCGGTGACAATGGGTGACAAAGAACAGGAGAGAGGAGCCTAGAGGTCGCCACGGCCCTGATGTGCAGGGTGGCTGTGGCCTGTTTCACAAACATGCCTGGGGCTCCCCCCTTCTGCCCCCCATGCCTGGGGTGAAACCCCTCCCCCTTTTCCAGGGAAGGCGGAGCTTCGTCTTGGAGATGCACACAACCCGCAGCCTCCCTCGCCAGGAGGGACCCTGCCCGGAGAGACAGGCAGTGGGGAAGGAAGGGCCGGGCCTGGACAGCTCTGGTGCGCTGACCATGTGGTTCCTGCCTGCGTCCCGCCACAGCACCCGGCTGCAGGGGGCGTGCTGAGCCCACAGCTCTCTTAGATCCAGGTCCTGCAAGGTCCGCCTCAGAACCAGGACTCCAAGGTGGACAGGGAGGAAAATCCGCTCCCAGGGCAGACCCCGCCTAGATGCTGGCACATGGCATGAAAAGCCAGGCTCAGCTCCCCAAGGTTGCCGGTCCTGGGCCCCTACAGTCCAGGACACAGCCCTGCTCAGATGTCCCCGGATAAAAAGGGGGACACAGCATCCGGAGCCATGAGCTCTTGTGAGCCCAGCCTCCCACAACTGCGGGGTGGGGCTCTGCTGCACCCCTGTATCCCTCTCTCCGGCAGGAGCTTCCTAGGACTACTCAGGTTCAGGTGTTCTGGGGTCGGGGGCGCCCCTGACCTCCTGAGGGGCCAGACACCTTCCTCATGAGAGTGAATGACTAGGAACTGGAAAACTCTGAAACGCAAGCCTGAAACCCCAGAGGCTCCCAATGCCAAGGCTGCCGGGAGCAAGAGACAGCGCAGGAAACTCACTGAGCTAAGTCTTCACAACAGTCCAGAGGATCTGACCCACCGAGCCCGAGCTGTCCTCCAGGCACCCGGATGGCCAACCTCCAGGCAGCCGGCTGAGGGGCTAGAGAGGAAACCCGAGCACCAGGCCACTTGTCCAGGGCGACTCCCACCTCCCCTGTCTGCCCCTCCCCTGACCTGGGGTTTGGGGCTGCGGTACTTGCCGTCAGTACTAACCAGGGTCTGCTACCTAGCTACCCAACACTGCGGTGCCTCAGCTACCAGCTCCGAGCCAGGCAGCAAAGCTTCTGGAAAAACAGGCCCCAGACCCTTCTCCAGGGGGGAGAGTTTCCACAGGATGGGGCTCCAGCACCACCCCCTCTGCTCCCAGACAAACCCGCTGGGTGGCAGTCGCTGTTTTTTAGCAGCCGCAGCCTCGCAGCCCAGGGGCCCTACACATCTCGGCTATGATGCCTCAAGTTCCCAGAGGATGGCTTTCACCTAGAGACAGCAGGATACTGGTTGCCATGGGGACAGCGGCCACAGATCCACCGAGGTCTCAGCAGCCAAAGCAGGCTCCAGGCTTGGTGGCGCCTACGGGGCTCTGGGGCTGACAACCTCATCACCGGGCACTCAGGCTTCCAGAAGGCAAGCGCATGGCACCGGATGTGGGACTGGCTCACAGCAGAGGAGCAGAGGCTCCGACCAGCCAGGGAGGGTCCCCCCAGGCTCGGGCTCCCTCGGTGGACCCTGGCACCCCAGGACCTGGGCCCAGGTCTGGCCCTCCCCACCTGGGCAACATGCCTAAACACCTACCTTTGTTCTCTCATCTGCGAAATGTGATAAACTGTACCTATCCCATCCGTCCGACCAGCAAGGACAATGTCTGCGGCAGAGAGCACCATGAACGGCATCTTGTAGGGTCACTACTTGGAGGTCTGGCACCCTCAAGCCCACCTCACCCCCTCCCACCCTCCCACACCCCTACGGAGCCCAACACACACACACCCCTACTTCCGAGGCTGTTTCCCCAGGTGAGGAACTTGTTTTCCTCAAATCCTTTGGTCCTCCAGAATGTAAGCGCACCTGGACCGAAGGCTTGGCTATGTGCAGAAGGGACAAAAGCTGTCGCTCTGGGAGGAGTGGGTGCGAGGGGTCAGGACTGACCAGGTCTTCGTCAAAAGCCCTGGTATATTCTCAATTCTAGTGGGCATCGGAATCACCTCGGGGGCTTATTTCAAATACAGATTCCCAGGCCCCCCTGGCAGGCATTCTGATTCCCTAGAGCCCGGGTGGGGCCCAGGAGCCTGCATTTTTAACAAGAATCCTCGGTAATTCAGGTGTGGTGGTCCCCAGCCCATACTCCGAGAACTCACTGCTCCAGACTGCCCCTGGAGCCCCACCCCACCCCCAAGCTGACATCCCCGCCCCGCCAACATTCTTAACGAGACCTCTGTACTGCCACTTCCGCTTCCTCGCTGAGCCCCATGCCTGTGGCATTCTGGCTTCCGGCCAGGGCTCTGCAGAAACTGGTTAGGGAATGGGGCGCCTGGGTGGCTTAGTCGGTTGAGCGTCCGACTTTTGCTTAGGTCATGATCTCGAGGTTCGTGGGTTCGAGCCCCGCGTCGGGCTCTGTGCTGACTGCCAGCTCAGAGCCTGGAGCCTATTTCAAAGTCTGTATCTCCCTCTCTCTCTGACCCTCCCCTACTCATGCTGTCTCTCTCTCTGTCTCCTAGAAATAAATAAAAATAAAAAAAAAAAAAAAGAAACTGGTTAGGGAAAAGTTGCCACTGACTTCTCAATTACAAGCCCCGGGGACCTGACAGTGACCCTGTGGACTGTCCCCTCCTTCAGAGCAGCCCGGTATCCCCTGCCATCCTCAGTGCTGTGCCCACCGGGCTCCCTCCTCCCCTCACTCCGCCTGCTCTCCCTGCGGAACCTCCCTTGATTCCACGCCTCACCCCGGTCCACACACAGCCCTGTACCTGATCCCACCTTGCACCTGAGCTCGGACCTGGCTCCTGCCCCTCCTGGACACTTCCAAGCACCTCCCACTCAGAGCTCTGCTTCCAGCAGCTATTCAGACCAGGTGTGTCCTGAACTTGGCCGTGGGGCTCAAACCCCATCCCCACCTGTTCACCCTGCCTGCAGGTTCTTGGTCCTCAATGCTCCTCCTCTGAAAAAGATCTACATCAAACACGTGGGTGTCCCTGTGACCTTCCAGCCATCTCCCTGCCTTACCCTCTGTCCTGCGACCTCTCCCCAGTGCTCACTGCTAACGGCTGCCAATCTGAGCTGGCCATCCCTCCCCTTCAGGTCCATGGTGACCCCTTGCAGTCTTCAGCATAAAACTTTCCAGGGTCTGTTTGCCTTTCCCCCCCACTTACCGCCCACGGGGCAACCACCACCCACGGTCTCTTAGGGGGACACGACGTCACCCAGTGCTCCTGCTGGGCAGGCTCCAGGGGCTCCCTCCAATTTCTACCCCCTACACACATTCCCACACATCCATCAAGGCTCAGCAAACAGCACCTTTTCTCCGTGGCTCTCTGGGTGGGTTTCCCTTCCCTCAGGATTAGTCATACATATTTATTTATTTTTGAGGGAGGGAAGGAGGGAGAGAGAGAGAGAGAGAGAGAGAGAGAGCACGCACGCGTAAGTGGGGAAGGGGCAGAGAGAGAGGGAGACAGAGGATCCAAAGTGGGCTCTGCATGAAGTGGGATTTGCGTGAACTGTGAGATCATGAACCTGAGCCTGAGTCAGACTCTCAACCAACGAGCCACCCAAGCGCCCCCTGTCCTGGTTCTAAACAATAGAACCCATGAGGCTGGTTAAAGAAGGGTCAAAGTAGCCCTGCCTTTCAGCACATTCCTCACGCTTTCTTGGGATGATTTTTTCTTTTTCTGTGACATGGATTATCACGTGCAAAATCCTTGTAGTTGAGTTTTCAGTTTGATTCAAAGTATACGGGATCTTCTTTGTTCAATTTCATTATTACCAGGTTACACATAATTCTCATGCAAGTGTTGATTAAAGTTAAAAAAAAAAAAAAAAGAATTAGCTTTCCATCCCTTAGGCTGGAATTCTCCAGGGGCCTGACTAGAATTTCAGTCCAGAGTTTGTTACCACTGAGAGCCTCTGGGAGAAGCCTTGGAGTCCCACGTGGGAAAGGAAAGGACACAGTCTACACTCTTGCAAGACCTGCCTCCCGGAGGCTCGGTCTACACAAGGATCCAGCAAACCCCAGCTCTGTGCCAGAAGCCGGACACGAGCTGAATGTGTGACTGGGAACATAGCGCAGATCCTGGTCCCAGAGGGCTCCTGACAATGTGTGACAGCAGCTACACAGCAGGAAAGGTCATAGGAGCTCCAGAGCCAGAGGAGGGGCACAGGCTGACCCCAGAAGGAGTCAGAGAGGGCTGCATGGAGGAAGCTAGAGAGCAGAAGCTGGAGGCGGTGGGAGAGGGCTCTGGGAAGAAGGCTGGTGGTAGAATGGGGCAGGTAGTGCCAGCACCTCGCCGGGGCGTGGAGAGTGCCAAGGGGGGGGTGTGTGTGTGAGCGGAGGAGGGCGCTCACTCGGTCAACTGGTCAAACGGGAGGCCCTTGTCAGGGGCGGGCCCTTCCCCGGGGGCCACTGGTTTCCTGCTGGTCTGCCTGGGACCACAACTATTTTAACAAGGTTCCCAGCGTAACCCTGAGACCAAATGATCTATTTTAGGCTCTCTGGCAGCGTACCCTGAACAGCAGCCTTGGCTTCTGAGGGGAAAGTCAGAAGAGCCCTGGGACAGCCCAGCTGGCTGCAGGCTGGGGACCTTCCCTGGAAAGTCTCTTGGAGAAAATGTGATCAGGCTGGAACTGGCCTGAGCAGTGACATGCCAGCACTGTGACTCCGGGGCCAACAAGAGGGGCAGTGGCAGATCAGGGATGTCCCGGGAGGCCCCTGGGCAGAGAAGGGACAAAAGCTTCCTTGACAAAATGGGCCATGTCCAGACCGGTGCCCCAGGACTCCCAGAGAGCCTGTCCAAAGCACCACATGAGGGTGAGAGTTCTTACAGTCAGCCCCATTCCCTAGGCAGCACCGAGGCAGGAAGAGACGGGGGCGGGGGGGGGGGGGGGGGGGGTGGGGGGGGAGGGTTCTCAGAGATCCAGCACATTCACAGGCACCTTCGGGCGAAGCCCCCAGAATAAAGAGGCAGCAGAAAACTCTAATTTTTTCCTGCACCTTCCTGAAATACGTTGGTTGCCTAAATCACACATATACCTCAGATAAGACGCAGTCCTGCTGAAGAATGCACTTGGCCTTGAAGTCTCTCCTAGAATTTATTTTAAAGTCAATGATGAAAATGAAGATTTACAGGCAAGGATGGGTGTTTGACGCTCGCCACGCCCTTACCAGCAGCTCTAAGGCCTTGACCGACTCCCTGAACCTCTCCAGGCCTGTTTTCTCACCTGCCTTGCGGGATGGTGGCCGGGATTCACCAGGATAACCCTTATAGGCTACTTGATGCGGAAGCTGGCACACAATAGGGGCTCAATAAATGTTTGCTGCTATTGTAATTAACGGCAAAAATGAGAAACAGATGTCCCACGAGGAAGCACTGGGCAATGAATTATAGGCTGCCACGCGGCTGCTTATTATGCAATCGCTAAAATGTTTTTTTGAAAATACTTTAAAATTATTGTAAGTAGGGGTGCCTGGGTGGCTCAGGTCAAGATCCTACGGTCTGTGGGTTTGAGCCCACATCGGGTTCTACGCTGATATCCCAGAGCCTGCTTGGGATTCTCTCTCTCTCTCTCTCTCTCTCTCTCTCTGTGCCCCTCGACTTGCACTCTCACTCTCTCACTCTCTCTCCAAATAAATACATAAACTTTAAAAGACTGTCATAAGTAAAACATGGATGTTAAAATGGATATTAAGATGTTTATACCTTATGGTCCCAAATATGTGATGTGATTACAAGCATATTGTAATTTTTTTAAAGTTTATTTATTTATTGAGAGAGAGTGGAGGAGGGGCAGGGAGAGAAGGAGAGAGAGAACCCCAAGCAGGCTCCCTGCAGTCAGCGCAGAGCCCGATGTAGGGCTTGAACTCATGAACCGTGAGATCATGACTTGAGCCGAAATCAAGAGTCGAACGCTTAACCTACTGGGCTCCCCCGGGCAACCCGATAAACATATTTTTTAAAGGCTGATGGGAAATTGAGCAGAAGGTAACAGTGATTGCAGCTGTGCGGTAGGATCCGATCGATTCGGCTTCTCTGCTGCCCCTCCCTTTCCCCAGTCTTCCACGATGACTATGCATTATTCTATAAGCAGGAAAAGGGATCGGTCTGCATTATGGAGAGACCACTGGCAAGAAGAAGGCAATGAGCTCAGCATTCTGTCCAGCCTGTTCTTCTAGGCCACAGCTCCCGGCCCCCACACCCACCGCCAGCCTTCCTCAGCAAGGTGACCTCTCCAGAGGAGTATTGATCTCTGGCTCAGAATCAGTCCTGCCTGGCTGTAGGGTCTGCTCGGCCGCCCTCGGGGAGCAGGAGACAGCACTCAGATTGGCTCCGTGTTCCTGCCTTTTTGGGGGACAGTGGGCTCTCAGACCCAGAGAGAGCCTGGCCCGTTCATTTGTCTGTGTGTGCACTGGGCCTCCGTGGGCGGGGCGCGTAGGGGTGGGCAGCCCCAGAAATACAAAGTGGGAAGCCACAGCCCCAAACTCAAGGGTCTCGGGTTGCCCAAGAGACGATCAGGAGACAGTGCGGGAGTAGCTCGCGCGCGGGGTGGGAATCACGAGGGCCCGGCCCGGCTGGGCCTGCAACAGGCAGGGGAAGGCTGGGGGTCAGAGCTGGGCTCCTGGCAGCCCGGAGGCAAGTGCAGAGGCACAAAGGGAGCCTGAGACAGAAGCTGGAAGCCACTGGCCCTGGCTGTTTAGAGTGCGTGAGGTCACAGCGTCGGGGAGTCCTGTCCATCATACCAGGGGGCTGGATGTCATCCACAAGGCAGCAGGGAGCCACTGGAAGACTTTAAGTCGGGGCAAGGAGAAGAGTCAAGGTGCCGGGCAGTGATCAAGACAAAAATGAACACGTGCTCTGAACAAAATGAGGGTTCAAACCAAGATGGCGAAGACGGAGTAGATCTGAGGAGCATTAGGGCAAGTGAAGCACAAAGACTTGGTGATCTGCTAGACACTTGGGTCTTCGAAGCGGGGTCCCCGGGGCCCTGGGTGTTTGGTGACACATCCGTCCCACCTGAGAATACAGGCGGAAGAACGGATTCGGTGGGTCGAGTGAAGCTGAGTGTGGGTTGCCTGTGGCAAGATGGTCAGTAGGGAGCTGCGCGTCAAGTTCTGAGGGGTCAGGAGAGGGTCTGGCCGGAAGGTGTGTGTCTGGAGGGCGTTGCCCAGATCGAGGGAGACCGGCAGGGGGAGGTGTGACACAGCGGGTAGAATGTGGAGGGCACCAGGGTGGTGCAGGAAAAGGAGCGCTCACGGGCGGTGAACAGAGGGGCAGAAGGTGGGGTCTGGGGAGACCAAGAGACAGTAAGACACACAGGTGTTATCACAGAGGATGGGGGAAAGGAAGGAGGGCTTCCGGGAGGAGGCTGTTGTGGGTGGTCTCAGACAGCAGAGGCCAGGCAGGCCCACCACTTAGCACTGGTCGGTGAGCCCCACCGGCGCAGGCCCCGCATAGCACGGTCTCTGGCACCAGCGAGGACCCGGCAGACACTGCACACGTGTTCACCAGGGGAAGACCAGGGGGGCGGGAGGCCCCGGCACGGGGCTAGGGACGCCCAGTCCACCCTCCTCCCCGGGGGTAGGGAGGGCAAGCAGTGCCCCCAGGACCAGAGCCTTCCAGCCCCAGAGGCGAAGCCTGTGCGAGCGTAAAGATTGTAGACGGACGCCGAGCTCTGTCTGGTTGGCTGGTGGCTTGTTCGGAGGCCCCCACAGAGGGGAGCTGGAGTCTTTGCTCTCTCGCAGCGGAGAGCCCTGGGCATTTGCTGAGACACAGCGCCACCTCGTGGCCGGAGGTGCTCACACCAGAGGTCCGACCGGACTGTCCTCTCCACCACTCTGCCTGTTCCTAGGCCTTTGAGGGGCCTTTGATGCTGGGACCCCAGGCACTGGAAGCAATGTTCCAGGGTTTTACAACTTGGCCAGCACCTGAGCCCCTGCCAGCGGCACCCCTGCGGCGTCAGCTGAGGTTGGCCCTGCCAGCAGATGCGGTGGGCAGGCCAGAATCTTAGCCAAGACTCATTTGGCCCCACGGTGTGGGCAGAAAGGCAGCGTCCTGCCCTCAGGGTTGTGTCCCCATGACGAGAGAGATCGTGCTGAGTGCTGCTTTGTTGTGCATTTGTCTGCAGACGCCATAGGGACACAAAATGCACGACGCTATGCTTATAAAGCTCTTCCGGGCATGGCTGCCTACCCGCCTCCTGCTTGGGCCGCAAGAGGCCTTAGGACTTTCTGCAGTGTGCAACTTCCTATGTGGTTCAGCTCAGAAGTAACTGTGGGGGCCCGGGCAGTGTGCAGGGAACCCCAAGAGCAGAGAACCACCCCAGCCAGCAGCACCCCCAAAGACCCTCCCCTGGGTTCCGCTGCAGCTTCTGAAGCCTGTTTCCCCAGGAGATGTATGTGAGGCCCGCCTGTCTGTCCCATGGACATCCCCTTCCCCCAGGAGGGCCCAGATTCTGGGGCCACACTCATGTGCCCACAGCTCACTCCTGACTGCCTAACCGCTTCAGGCCAGGGGAGGTCACCATGAGCTTAACTCAGCAGACTTCATTTTTATTCTCCACTGCTGGCTTAGCTAGGCAAGATAGAGGGTTCTCTTAGTGCTTTTTAAAACTGCCCTATTTTGGGGCACCCGGGTGGCTCAGTCAGCTAAGTGTCTGACTTCAGCTCAGGTCATGATCTCACAGTTCATGGGTTCGAACTCCGCGTCAGGCTCTGTGCCGACAGCTCAGAGCCTGGAGCCTGCTTCAGATTCTGTGTTTCCCTCTCTCTCTGACCCTCCCCTGCTCACCCTGCCTCTCTCTCTCTCAGAAATAAATAAAACATTAAAAAAAAAAACTGCCCTGTTTTGGGGCGCCTGGGTGGTTCAGTTGGTTGAGTGACCGACTTCAGCTCAGGTCATGATCTCTCAGGCTGTGAGTTGGAAACCCATGTCGGGCTCTGTGCTGACAGCTCAGAACCTGGAGCCTGCTTCAGATTCTGTGTCTCCCTCTCTCTCTGCCCCTCCCTTGCTTACGCTGCCTCTCAAAAATAAATAGTTAAAAAAATAAAAATAAAATAAAAACTGGCCTGTTTTACAGAAGAAATGTATGTGCAATGTGAAAAAATTAGTCTCACAAAAATGTGTGACTTGGAAAGTTAAGGTCCCTTATATAGTTCCAGCCACATCAAAACTCCCTATTAACAGCTTGGTTTATATTCTTTCAGCTTTTTTTCCTATACACACACACACACACACACACACACACACACACACGTGTGAGTGTGGGGGGAGAGGGCTGTTCTATACTGACATTTGGTTCTACAACTTATTATGATTTTTTCCATTAAAAGCATTCTACCAGAGGCTTTCTTATCACCAGCCCAAATTCTGGTTGATTCAGTGACCTAACAATGGGGTGGGAGAACCCAGAAGCCTGAGGGCCTCAGGGAGATATGGTTCAGGAGCTTGGGGGGGGAAGGGAGAACCCAGATCAGCTAGAAACCCAGATCAGCTGTGGATGAGAAAGGCTGTCTCCCAGGGGCACCTGGCTGGCCTGGTCAGAAGGGTGTGTGACTCTCGTCCTGGGGTCATGAGTTTGAGCCCCACGATGGGTGTAGAGATTATACACTACTTAAATAAATTAATTAAATACATAAATAAATAATAAAATATATGTTATGTATATTTTATGATGAAAGAAAAAAAGAAAGGCTCTCTCCCAGAAACCAAGCCCCAGGAAGGGCAGACCCCGCCCCCAACAGCCGGCATACAGCAAGCAGGCTGTGGCATGAGCGTGGCCCAGGCAGGTTGTGCTCAGCGAGCGGCTGTCCCGACTTGCTGCCCAAGCCACCGGGACACCCTGTACGTTTCTGCTGAGTTGGGTGCACGGGGGCCAGGTGACACCCGGCGTCAGAGCTGGGAGCTGGGCCCTGCGCCAGAGCTGAGGCCTGTGATACCCAGGAGAGCAGGGACTGCTGCAAGACAGGCGGCCCTGCGGGCTACACCGGCTCTGCTCCTCGGCCCGCGGATCAGCACACGCCCCTCGCCGCGCTGCTGCGGGGAGCCGGCTCACATCTGACCCCCCCACGGGCCACACGATTTTATGGCCAACAATTCTAACTAAACAAAAAGATAAATAAAAGGACAGGCCTAGATGGAAGTGCTGGTCAGGACGTCGTGGGCTATGGGGTCAGGGCAAGCCTTCCAGAAGTATGGAGCCTGTAAGCACTTGACAGCCTCCTGCGGCTCCGGGAGGGGCCTGCCCCGAGCCGGGCAGCAAGTTTGCATCCTGAGCCCTCTGGTGACTGGCCGTGGGACCAGGGTAACCACTTGGTGCTTCTGAACCCATTTCCTTGCCCCTTGAGTGCAAGTAATACACCCAGTAGCTCTCTACGATTAAATGAAATTACGTATATCGAGCATTCACAATAAATACTTACATGTTTCCCACTCCCATTATTATGATCAAGCGAGGGCACCCGGAAAGGAAATCACTCCCTCAGGCAGATGGGCACCTTGGGCACTCAGAGCCATCGGGGCCTCCTGCCTGGGCACAGCCAGGAGCACACCAGCTTCCTGCACATAACCGGTGCCCAGGGCCGGTCCTGGCATGTGAGGGTACTGGGTGGGCCGAGGTCAAGCCAAAGGCTGAGGAAATGCAAAAACCGGAGCCCCGGACACCTTCATTTCTTACCTTCCCCAGGCCTAGAAAGGGCTCCCACCATTACCTGATTGGGTCCTCGGCGCGCCCCTGGGGAAGGAGACGGGCCCAGGCCTGGGCCTCAGCCCTGTGGCTAGGAGGCAGCGGGCCCCCTCGTCTGCCCCGGGAGCTACGTTTTCTCCAGGGAACACAATGAGGCGCCTCCGGGAGGTGCGTGGCTGGGCGCCCCGGCGGGGACTCACCCTGGTCGATGGGGTGCTGGGGCAGCTGGCTGAGCTGGGTGTTGACGACCCCCGCGTAGGTGCGCAGAAACTCCTCCTCGCTGGCCGTCAGCTGCGAGGGTGAGACAGCCACGGTGAGGGGCAGCGCACCGGCCCCAGAAGGTCCCTCCTCCTCCAATCGCTGGGCCCGCTGTTCCTGACTCCTGACCCTTCAGTTCCTGAGCGAGCAGCCCCTAACCCCACCTGAAACTTGGTCCACGGGCCCGCAGGCCCTGCCCCTCGGATCAGATCTGAGACTGAGTTCCAGAGCAGCACGGGGCCAGGAGGAAGCCCAGGCCCTTCCCGGGAAGCCCATCCTTTTCTTTCTGAACAATGCTGCCCTCTCGGTGCCCGTCTTGCCCAGCATCCCTTAAGGGGGCACCTCCCGGGGAGACGGGAGGGCAGGGAGGTCAGACCCTGAGGGCTCACATCCAGCTGGCCCAAGCTCAGCATGGGGATGGGAAGACTGTCCCAGCGGTGCCCCCGCAGCTGGACGGGCACGAGTCAGCCACGGAGCCGAACCCCAAGCCCAGCACCCCCCTCCCCAGACCACAGCTGCTACAGGACGTGGCCACAGCCCTCTGCTCCGCCCCCAGCAGCACCCTCCCTGGGCGCCCCGCTGCTCGGCACCCCGAAGGCACTCACATTTGATCCCATCTTCCTCAGCATGAGCAGCACCCGGACCTTCTGCTGAATGTACATGTCCTCCGGACTCTTCCCGGGCGCCCCCTCGCGGTTCATTCCCTGGCCAGCCCTGGGGACTCCTGCGGAGCGAGGAGAAGCGCTGAAGCGGCGTCGGGAGGAGACACCCCAGACCCAGACTGGGTGCTCGGCGGGAGTCGTCGGGCAGCCCGCGGCGCCGCAGGGTCTCGCGTCTGAGAGCCCAGAGCAGGGGGTGAGTTGCCCGTTCCTCCCACGCCCCCACGGGCCCCAGGCGGCATTCCGAGCAGCTAGATCTGCAGCGGGCGCCGGCGGCCAGCACCCTCTGCAAGGAGCGGTCAGGCCCAGGAGTCTGAGCTGACCCCGACTTCGGGCCAGCTCGACCTTCCAGCCACCCCTCAGCGAGAGCCCTGCTCTGCGCCGCAGATGTGCTGAACGAAGCCCAGAGTCCCAGGGTTTCCAAGCACGCGACTTCCAGAAGGGGCAAAAGTGACATGGCCAGAAGCAGCCAGCAGGCGCCTCTGGCAGGAGAAACCACGAGCTCAGTACTGAGCCCCGAAGGCCAGGGCAGCCCCTCCGCACAAGCCCCTGACGAACTCAAGAGGCCAGCTCTTGGGCTGGGCTCCAAGGAGTCCCTCGACGGGAACAGGCAGGCCCGGGCTGCGGGGCACAGACGCCCACCCCTGAGCTCACTGCCGTCACGCACACACGCCCGGCCCCACCTGTCAGAGGGCAGCTCCTGTGTCCGGGTACAGCAGGGACCCAACCTGCAGAAAGGTCCCGGGAGAGCCGTCCCAGGGTCTGCCCACTCAAGGAGGAGCCGGCGGAGAGGAAGCCGGGCGTGGAGGGGTTTGGGTTACAGGCTTGTAACTCCTGGATGAGTCAGAAATAACGCGGCAGCTGGCGGGGGTGGAGCCTCACCAGCCCTGCTGCCAAGGAGCTGCGCTTGGGGGACCCAGGGAGCCTGGCTTGCAAGCCAAGGACACTCCTCACTCCGTCCATCCTCAGGGGCCAGCAAGCCCTGGACCAGCAGGCTGTCCCAGGCGGGCCCGCTCTCTGGGCAAAGAGCAGGCTCGGAAAGGCACCAGAGCCCTGGGCAGCAGCCTGCCTGGGGGTCCCAGTCAAGTGCTCCGTCCGCTAAGCTAACAGGGGCTCTGGCCCTAAAAGTCCGCACAACAGGCTAAAAAGCCAGCAAGCTGGGGCTGAAGGAGAGGCTGCATACTTGATGTAGTAGGTGTCCTTCTGGGGCCTTCCTTTCAAACCCACTCGAGCCCCAGACTCCCTATTGTACAGTCTACTCATCTGCTGCCCCCTCTGGGCTTGGGGAAAAAACCCCAGTGACTGCTGATAACCAGGAAAGAGGGGTAAGCCACGTCAAGAGGGTCTCTGACGGGAGCCCGGTTCTGGGACATCACTTCTCACTTCCTTCCACTGCACTACCCCACGAGGCCTCCTTCTCCTCACGCCTCTCCTCACACTCTGCCTTCCTGACCCCAGTCTATTTCTAGAACATGCCAAGAAGCTCTTTTCCCCAGCAGCCTTTGCACTGGGTGTCCCCTGAGCCTGGACTGGTTTATTTTCACCCTTCAACTTGCTTAAAGACGCCTTCCCCGGGGAACCTTTCCTGACAGCACAGCCCCTACACCCACTCAGTCACATAGCCCAGGCTCAGGAATCTTCTGGAAGTCCCTTGCTGGAGTACTTGCTGATTGTCTCTCCCCTGCCAGGCTTGAAGGCCAGGGCCCGCCTGGCTCACCCCGTCCTCCACCGCCCAGCACCGTGCCTAGCAGGCACTTAACCTAGCAGCCAACCGCCCAGTTGGCTGAATGGAAAAATCGAGACAGCCTGTGGTGTGGCAGCTTCCCTCTCTCTACAATATCCATGCTGATTTAGGACCAAATGTCACCATGTTGAAACAGACCAGAGTACCCCATCCAGTCTCCACAACCGAACTGAGCCTTGACAAAGGACCCCCATTTGAGCGGCTGGAGTGCCTTGGGCTATGGAGCTCTCCAGAGGACGTGTGAAACACTCCACAGAGCTTTCAAACTGGGAGTCAGGGCTTTGGGGAGTAAAAGTCTTCCACCTCCATCCTGTGTCCAAGGGCTAGTGGTCAGTGTGCTCTCCCCTTGTCAAAGACAGCTTTGAAGACCAGGGAGCAGCCACTAGGTGTCCCCACACACAAAAGAAGCAGAATTCCATTGCGGTTCCGTGCCTCCCCCCTCCCCAACTCCCCAACAGGCCCATCTGGTTCGAGCCCTTATTCCGATCCTAGGTCACAAACCACACCCCTGTCCCAGGTCCCAGAGCAAGGCGTAGTCATGACTCGGGGGCGGCTCTGCTCAGGCAAGGAAGGATATGGATCTGGTTTTGCTGACCATCCCAGGACCTAGGGGTCCTGGCTTCCCAGCGACTGGGAACCCCTTTTTCAATGTCCTTTCCGGACGGGGCCAAGCTTCCCAACAGAGACGTGGGCTCAGAACCAACAGGAGTGTGTGAGTGTGAGTGTGACCATGAGCCTGAGTGTGTGTGTGAGTCAATTTACACAGTTTTTACAGAGTTTTGCCGTGTCCAACAATCCTACCACCTCCGGCATCTTGTACAGATCGATGTCATGCCATGGTCTTCCGCCATTGTAGCCCTGCTTTCCGGGGCACCTCCCCCACTCATACTGTGATTACTGGTGGTGGTGGGGTTACACCATAACTCCAGTTATGGGCCTGGAGCGTCAGGGGGCCTGAAGGGGTCTTTGGGGCCAGGCTACTCCCAATTCCGCATGATTCCCTGGCAGAGACAGTTTCTTAAACTGCCTCTTCTTGCTTTGAGGAAGGCCCTTGTCGTTTCCCCTAATTCTGGTTTTCTAGTATTCTTTGAGCTCTACTTTGAGCTGATTCTGCCAGGCCCCTGGACAAGGGGAACACACCCAGGGCCGGATCTGGGGCAGAACGTGGCCACGAGCACACTGCAATCCTAACAGACTGGAACATCATGACTGGTTTATGTGGTTCCGTCCTAAACAGAATCTGCATCAGGGGTGTTGATGTAAAGAAAATTAATCACTGAAGACAGTAAATTGTAATCAGTCCAAATGACACATCCATTTCAGTCGCTGATATGTGACAAGTATATCAGAGTATGTTTGGGTTTGGTGCCTGTCCAAGCAAACATGCTATTAAATTTTCATCACAAATCTCACAAATATCAGATTAACTTCCTTTGAAACTTCTGATGCTCCCCTGTAGGGATGAAGGACTCCATTAAAGAGCTCCATTAAAATGTGTTTGAATTACATGAGTCCAAACTGCAACTAATTTAGACACAGTAGTTACTCAGTCCTCCGCGGTGAAAGGCGGAAGTACTGATGCTTCTCCTTCACGGTCTTCCCGCTAGCTCTGTAAGCATCCCATCCATCGTCTATCATGCCGGTACTTCCATTCTAGATCCTGAGAAAACGTCTCAGTGTCAACCGCCCAAGTCAGAGACAGACCTGCTCCCTCTCCTAAGATGTTGCTGTTATGGAAGCTAACTAGGGAAAAGCATAAAGGAGCCAGAAAGTGGAAAATGGAGACAGGAAACCATCAACTCCCCCAAATGAATGGTGAGGGCAGAGGCCCGTGGCCGTAGGTCATGCTGCAGGTATCCACGGGTATGCAAAAAAGCAGGTACAGATGCAGAAATCACATCTGATGGGGACAAATGCAATTCAGAGACACAGAGGGACGTGCGTTCAGTGCAGACACACAGACGTATTCCCACCACAGCCCGCACGCTCCTGCAGGTTCCCAGCCCGCATCTCTGTTGAAAGGAGGCTGACAGGGAAGAGACAGTGGGGCAGGGGCTCCCAACCACTGGGAAGGATCCATACCAAGTGACAAATGTGGCCCGTGGCCCAAGGGGCCACACCGCATTCCGTGGGAGACATGGAGGTCACACATAAGACAGCAGCCCCCGGCCCTGTTCTGCAGGGACCTAACTTCTAGCGGCGCACGGTCCCCAGCCGTGCAGCGGTCGCCAGCATTGAGAAGAGTCGCGGTGCAGGGGGAGTTCCGTGCAGTCAGACCCGTTCTGAGATGCGGCTTCGAGAGCGGGCCTCCCTTTGACAAGTGTCAGTGGCCCTCAATACAAACACGGCCACCTGCACTCTTTTTTATGTATAAACTTGAAGCTCGTGCTGTTTGAATACCCACATTTATAAAACTGGAATAGACACATATACCCGGGTGGTGTGACACCTGCTTGGAGAAGAGGGAGCAACCTGAGGCTGGGCCGCACAGCTGGAGCATCCCCGACACACACGGGCCGCCTCTGTTCCACGGGCCCCAGCACTTGCCTTTTGTTCTACCCCACTTTTTTTTAAAGTCATGATATATTTGGGGTGCCCAGGTGGCTCGGTGGGTTAACTCTTGGTTTCAGCCCAGGTCACGATCTCACGGTTTCATGAGTTCGAGCCCCACAGCGGGCTCTGCACGGACAGGGCGGAACCTGCTTGAGATTCTCTGTCTCTGTCTCTCTCTCTCTCTGCCCCTTCCCCCCCACTTGCTCTCTCTGTCTCAAAACAAATAAACTTAAAGAAAGAGTTGTGATACATTTTGAGTGCTTACAATAATGTACATTTACATTTGTACAACATTTATATTGCATGAAACGACAACGTATCATTGTGTGATTCGCAGAACTTACACACAACGGTAATTCGGAGACCGGACACATCTTAGCCGAAGCCACAGAGCGGTGGCAGTGCAGCCCTGGCTGGGAGAACCCAGACGGGCTGCAGAAATGGGCCAGGATCAGGCACGATGGGGAGGGAAGCGAGGCGCGCTCCCTGGGCGCTGGGCCCCACAGCCCGGACCCGAGGCCCACTCCCAGCACTGCTCTGAGGCCCGTTACCCAAAGCCCTTCCCCCGGGGGTCCTTACCTGCTTCTGGAAATTAACTTCAGGCGAACAGCTGCTCAACTGTGCTGGGAGGGCTGTGGCTGGGCAGAAATAGGAAGGTGCGGCCCTGTGGAAACACAGAACCCAGGTCATGGGCGGAGCCGGGCGGGCCTGGAGCCCGCGCCCACGCCCCACGCTGATGGCCACCCAGCACCGGCGGGCAGCACATGGCAACGGGCTCTGGCGCGGTCCAGAAATACCTGTGTGTCTGGCCAGCCCAGGGAACCCGCACCGGCAGCTCTGGGATAAGGTGCTGAGTGCAGCTAATGCCTGCCTGTCATTTCCGGCTGAAGCAGGTCACCACACACCCTCCTGCCTTGCATTAGGCACCAAGTCCAACTGAGAGCTGCGCTCAGAGACGTTGTCACCGAAGTGAGTCACCCCAGGGCAGCTGATGAGCAAGTCCCGCACCTGCACGGGAAGGTGTCCCACCCACCAAACATAGCCCGGGCCAGGCTCCGCCCGCTCTGTGCTCAGACTCGCGTTCACGTCTGTCCTGTGCTTGGCGCACACCTGTGGCTGCATGCGTAAACATAAACTCACCCCCCACACACGTAAAACACAGTTGCGGGTCACTGACAACCTACGGGCCTGGCCACAGGTCCACTGGCCCCAAACACGCCTCAGGCAGGAATCAGCACTGCCTTCTCCTCTTCTGCCCCTTGACACACAACTTCATCGTTCAGGTCCTTCGCAGGTTCCTCGGGCAGGAGCACAGCCAGAGGCAGGTGGGAGCACGGAGGAGTGGCGCCCGGCCGCTCCAGCCCGGTCACCTCCTGTGCTGTGCGCACTCACCTTGGAGTCCTTGGTTACGGGCAGACTCCCAGCTCTCAGGCCTGCCGTGAGGACAGAGATCCGAGACTAACACTTGGAGAAACCGGGAGGTGCAGGATGTCGGGGAGCACTCAGAGCCCTCTTCCACTGTCTATCAGCCAAGAAAGACGCTCACTAACCCAAGGGGCTGAAGAAAACGTGTTTTCCAGAGAAAGAGAGATTTCAAAAGCCTCCCCTACAGGTAGCTACTAACTCGAACCTCCAGTCTCTGGTCTGGGTCTCTCTTCAACCAGCAATGGCCCTCGGATGAGGAGCCATGGCCCACCCCTGCCACTCCCTCACCCTCAGACTACCCCTACGGGAACGGGCATCTATAGTGATTAATTGCTCTTTCATTCCCCTAGATATCAAAATACCGAAATACCAAGGCTTCCCGGGGAACCTTCCACCCCAGTCCTCACATTCCTTCAAAAAGAGATGAGAAGAGATAGCCTTCTCTCACTTCCGAGGGGCTTTAATTTCTTCAACTGCCACAAAAGCCAATTAGCCTCCTACCGTCTATAGGACTCAGGCCCTTCCCAGAAGCAGAGAAGAACTTTGTGACTTTAAGGGGAAGGCATCCAAAGGCTCGGGTGGTGTTCCTGATGGGACCGTTCAGGGGTTCACTGCCAGCTGTTCTATTTGCCATTTTATGATCAGGCCAATGTCCCCATTTTACAGAGGAGGAAACTGAGGCTCAAAGTTGTGGGGGCCGCTCAGCCAGTATAAGACAGTAGCGTGCTCCAGGAGCGGGACTGTTTCCGGCTCCCTGCTGCTGCCGGTCACTGGTGCGGCTGAGGTTGGTCACTGCCCTTTGGGCCCTTCATTTTGCCATCGGTAAAAAAGAAATCATGGTCTCTACCGTATTGTCCCTTGCTGGGTACAGGGAGATCAGGGCTGGCTTCATGGGCTGAAGCCTAGAAGCCTCACCCTTGGGTTAAAGCTCTGCTATCACAGTCCTGAAATGCTCACTACTTTTTGAACACGAGGCCCTGCACTGGGTCCCACAAATTATAAAGCTGGTCCAGAATGAGAAAAAAGATGTCAAAGTGTCTCTCAAAATTGCCACGGCCCCTGTAACCTTAAGTAGGTATGACATCATAAAATAATAAAATAAATGTAGATATGACATAGACTCAAGAAGGATTTACTGGGGCACCTGGGTAGCTCAGTCCATCGAGTGTCCAACTCCTGATTTTGGCTCAGGTCACGATCCCAGGGTCGTGGGATGGAGCCCCGTGATGGGCTCCATGCTCTGCTTCAGATTCTCTCTCTGTCTCCCTCTGCCCCCTCCCCTGCTTTTTCCCTCTAAAATAAAAAATAAAGGGCGCCTGGGTGGCTCAGTCGGTAAAGTGTCAGACTTCAGCTCAGGTTCAAGCCCTGTGTCAGGCTCTGCTGAGAGAGCTCAGAACCTGGAGCCTGTTTCGGCTTCTGTGTCTCCCTCTCTCTCTCTCTGCCCCTCCCCCACTTGCGCGTGCGCGCTCTCGCTCTCTCTCTCTCTCTCTCCCTCACAAAAATAAACATTAAAAATTTTTTTAATAAAAGAAAAATAATTAATTAAATTAAATTAAAAGGAGGCTTTACTGAAGTCCTTCTAGGCGTACACAGCCCCGTGTCAGGCTTCTGGAATAGGGGTGCAAAAGTGGGGCTGTGACACTGAGCCCGCCTTCCAGGAAGTGACCAAGCAGCTGAGGAAATCACACTACACAAAGCAGACAGAAAACAACATAAATGGTAAGTAACAATGAGCCCAAGAGGTACATCAGGTAAGACACAAACACTTCCAGAGTGCCAACTGCCTGTAAGGCGCTGTGCCCAGCACCGCCCCCGAGCAGCTCGGAAGCAGCAGGAAAGACCCAGGGCTCTGACCCAGTGGACTAAGTGCAGAATAAGGGAGGTGCAAAGCTCTGTGATGACACAGAGGAGGGGGGGCCGGCTGCCAAGTCTCCAGGGAGAGGACACTGGAGCTGGGTCTTGATGGATGAGTAGGAGTTTGCTGCTAGAGAGGAAGGAGAAGGGCACTGAAGGCACAGGATGTTCTCGACCATCTGTTATATGCCAGGCCCTGGGCTAGGCCTGAGGAGACACAGGTGAGCAAAAGAGCTATGATCTGCTTGTGACGAGGGGCTCGGAGTGAGCGAGCGAGACAGCCCTTAATCAAGTCACACCCAGGCAAATGACACAAAGGGTCAGTGCAAGGCGCCCTGAGGACCCGCAGCTGGGAGCCTGGCCTAGGCCTGAGGGGAGGCAACCACAGGAAGTGACTGCCAAGCTGTCACCTGAAGCGTGAGGAGCAGCTGGGTGGGGGGCACACACAGGTAAAGGTCCTGAAGCAGGAAAGGCTTTGGTCTTCGAAAAACCTGGAGAAAGAAGGTGTCAGGGTGAGAGGTGTCAAGTGGGCTGGGACTGGACCACGTGGGTCCCATGAGGGGGAGGAGAGGCGTCCGAGCAGGGGGGCCCCGGGTCAAGTCTGAGCGTCACGGGACCGTGCGGCTGCTGGGAGAGATGCCGGGCCGCGCTGGAGGGGAAGCCGGCGCCGGACCCGGAGGCAGCCGGCGCTGGGCTGGGGGGGTGACGGAGAAGGGACAGTGAGGACGGGACGGCTTGGGCACGCTGGCTGGCGGGGCTGCAGGATGGGAGCTGGGGTGAGAGCGCAGGAAGGCGCCGGGGGCCGGCCGGGCAGCTGGCCCCGGAGCCCAGGGGCCGCGGAGAAGCCCTCGGGCGCTGCCAAGGAGAGCAGGCCGTCCTTCAGAGAAAGCCGTTCCCGCAGTGGCCATCTGCAGAGTGTTCTGCACAGACAGTCACAGCACGGTGGTGACCGACTAGGTCTGGGGGACACTGCGCACCAGACGGATGTGCATCGTGCCTGAAGGGGAAGAATTAGTGTCCCGCTGACTGCACTCACCTGCCGATGGCCTCCGGGGAAGTCATTCAATCCACAATGCACTGAGCACCTAGTAGGGATAGATCAGTGGGAAGGACAAAAATTGTAAAAAATCCCTACGTAGTCTGGTGAGAAAAGAGAGCAGACAAAACAAAAATAGAAATCAATCAGTGGGAAATAATATAGTGCGGATGGAAGATGACTGACAGGTGCTAAAATGGATTTTAAAAAACGGAGCTGGGTGAGGGGACCAGGAGCGTGGGGTGGCCCCGTCTGACTTGGGTCCAACTCAGACACGGAGGAGAGGCTGAGGGGTGAGAGCGGAAGCAGGGGGAGGCCGTGGTGGGGATGGAGGCAATAGACATGGGCAGGACATCGGGAGGGCCAGGGGGCCAGGCATGCAGTGGGGGCAGGGACGGGGGGGGGGACTCCCAGGCCTGGGGGCTGAGCAGCTGAAGATGGCGATCCTGTCCAGTCAGGGGAAGGGGGGGAGCACAAGTGGAGCGGTTTTGGGAAAGGACCAGGGGCTGAATTTCAGATAGCTTAGAGCCTTCCTATCAATACGACTGTTTCCTCATCTGTAGAACGGGGATGACAATGGTACCTGCCTCAAAGGCTGGCTGTGAAAATGAGAGAACGTATAGAGCGCGAGGCATAATACCTAGTGCACGGCAGATACTCAATAAACACGTTAAGGTGACATACACAATGTAAGTAAGTGATTTTCTTAAATTTATTTATTTTGAGAGAAAGAGAAAAAGAGAGTGAGCATGGGAGCGGCAGAGAGGGAGAGAGAGAGAGCCCCAAGCAGGCTGGGCACCGTCAATGTAGAACCCGACTCGGGGCTCGACCCCATGAACTGTGAGATCATGACCTAAGCCAAAAACCCAGAGTCAGACACTCAACCAACTGAGCCACCAGGCATCCTAGCAAGTGATATTTTTGTTACAGGATGGGGGTGGGGTGGGAACAAGACTAAACAGTAAGAATTCAAAAGCTTCAAATACCTGGCTTCCTTTCCTCTCCCTTCCCTCCCAGTTCACCCATCGGCCCCCAGCTGGCTCAAAGGAACGATAAGGTATGAAGGGCTGGGGTGCAAGACCCCACCTCCACGTCCCACATGCTGCCTTGAATCACTGCGGATGCTTTAGAGCAGAGTTTCCCAACCTTGGCCTATCAAGATTCTGGGATTCTTTGCTGTGAGGCCTGTGCTGTGCATCGTGGGGCACCTAGCAGCCTCTCTGGGCTCTATCCGCCAGATGCCAGCCGCACTTCCTCCTCGGTTGTGACAAACAAAGGTGTCTCCAGACGCTGCTACGAGTTCCCTGGGAGGCAAAACACCCCTGGCTGAGAATTCCTTTAAAGAAATAGTTAACACACACTCCACGTATTGGCCAAGCACGGTGCTCACCCCATCCTGTGCATGAAACATTCAGCCTTCACAACACACATCCCTGTAAGTTTTCACAAATGAGGCCGTGGGGATGCAGGGATTGCCCAGTGCTCTCTCAGCTGGGCCTACTCCGTGCTGGGACGGGATTCGAACCTGGATCACCCGAGCTCTGAACCACTCCACTCCACTGCTGTGCAGGATCTGAGTAAGTGGGTAAAAAGCACACAGGGCCCAGGAGAGGGAGGCAGGGCTGAGCCTGGCCTGTAGCTGCACACAGGGCAGCGGCTCAGACCCTCAGCGACATCAAAACTGGGGCACCAGAGATGATTTCCACAAGCTCTGCTCTCAGTAATTAAACTGCAACCTCCCGGGCTCTGGGGCCTCATTAGCAATGGCCTTAATTAATAAATTCCACGTTTCGGCCTCCTCCATCCAGAGCTGGGCTCGGCATTCCCGAACCCTGTTCCGCCAGCCTGAGCAACAGAGGTCTAATGGCAGCTCTGGCGAGTCAGGGAGTTTGTAGGACGCGGCATCATTCTTAGGGGATGATCTTGGGATAAGGAATTCGTCCTGAGGTCGCCACCCCAAGTTCACACCTGATCCAAAGCTCCTTCCTGCTCTGTGCAGCCAGGGTATGTGACAGAACAATGATGGTAACTATTGCTATTGCTGGAACATTCTCTAAGAGCCAGGCATAAGGTCAGTCACATTCATTACACTGTCTTGTTTTAGTCCTTGCAACAAGCCTGCGAGGTAAGAATTATTCCCATTTTATAGATAAAGACAACTGTGACTCAGGGATGGTTAAGTAACCTGCCCAAGGCCACCGAGCTAATTAAGGACCTGGATTTGAGTGCATGCATGAGTCCCTTGCATCCTCTCGGCCCCTTCTGGCTCAGGAGTTGAGAGAAGCATCAGCCATTTTAACTGAAATGAAAATGAAAATCCACTTTACAGAAAAAAAGAAAGGCAGCCGCCCCTCCCCACCCCCAATTCCTGCCGATCAGGAAAGAAGATAATGCAGCCTAACAACTAAAGGCAGTGGTGAATGGTCCTTGATGGGATCCAGGAGAGAGGAGGGGATGGAGTCATCAAGGCCATTATTGGGCAATTAGGGAAAATTTACTAAGGGGTATTGATTAGATAATGGTATTGCATCAATGTCTCTTGGTTACGCTGGAAAATATTCTGGTCCTTAAGCGATACGGGCTGGTGTTTAAGGGTGAAATGTCTCCGTGCTCGCGGCTTACTCCGAAATCGGTCAGAAAAAAGAGGTGTGAGTGTGAGTGCGTGTGCCCAGAGACAGTGCGTGAGCAAATATGGCAAAAGGCTAACACTGGTTAAACTAGGTAAAGGGCATAGTTCACTACTCTTTCAATTTCTCTCCACATTGGAAATCAAAATTACAAGTTGGGGAAAGCACTGGAAAGCCAGGAGGAAATGGTAGGGCAAGGTGGTAGGAGCCCCCCGCCCCGCAGTGCCCTCCGAAGGCCCCCTGGTGTGCGGGGAGCTGTGTGCCCCCCCCCCCAGCTGTGGGGAGCGGCTCTGAGGCCCCAGTACACATGGCCGGCTCCTCTGGGCGCTGGAGTGATTCTGAACTCTTGAAGTTCACCCTCCAAACACCTCCCACCTTAGAGCTGTAACCCATCCCTCAGCCAATGCGGCTGTCTCATTCCGTCCCAGGCGCACCCACTCTGATGAAGGCCCTTCGGTGAAGGTTCCTGAGGGATTAAAATCAAATCCATGTGACCTGATCCAACAACAAACAGAGCGCAGCCGCCCCGCCCAGCTGTCCTGAGGACCCGCTGAAGGCACCAAACACAGAAAAGCACTGTTAGGCTGGGAAGGCAGCACCTGGAGGCACCAGGAGGGCCTGGGGGGGAGGCGGGGGGGGGGACGTCCTCCCTTCCATGATATGACGCCCCCTCAGAGCTCGGCCCGCAGCCTACTCACACATGTCCGTATAAACCGAAGGACTTTGGGCCTGGCCCAGACCTGCCCAGAGAGAGCCCCCACCCCCCGGGGGACCTGCACGCTGGACAGGAGGTGAGAAGAAACGGCCCCCTCCACTCCGCCCTTGGGCCGGGGCAGGCGGTGGACCACATCCCTGTGCAGCGGGGGGTCCTTAGTCGGGAGCCATCTGGCAACGTCTGGAGATGGTTCTGATTGTGACCACTGGTGACGGGCCCTACTAGTGGGTGGGGGCCAGGGGTGACGCCGAACACCCTGGGGTGCCGGTGGCAGCCCCCCCACAGGAGCCCCACGTCCACTCGGCCGCCACCGCGGAGTTCGCAGCCGCACCAGGCTCCTTCACCCTCTGGGCCTCAGCAGCCGCAGGGCCCTTGGCCTAGAACGCCCTTCCAGGAAGTATGCTGGTCTCTGCTCTGGGCTGCCCCGAGGCCGTGTTTGCACACCTGCCCAGGCTTCCCGCTCACAGCGCCACCTGTCGCCACCCCCGGGGCGTCTGAGCCTCTCTTCCCACCTCCAAACTAGGAGCTGTCTGCAGGCGGACCCCAGGCCGCCTTATTCTGAGACATTAAAATGAACCCACACCTCGCATTAAATAGAAATCTTCTCTAACTCACGGAGGGAGCTGATACATTTTCTTCGGTCTCCAATATTTCTGGGGACCCTCGAAGAGCCTGCAGGCTGTAGGCTGTGTGCTGAAGAATCCGGACTGATGAAACAGTGTGGCTTGGGATTCACTTGGGAACCACAAAGGGCCCCCCCCCCACCAGCCTCCGGGCCCTCCCCGCAGAGAACCCGAGACATGGAGGAATGGAAGGGCCTCTATGTAAATGCTATAGAGTGCTGGTGTGACTGCACTGATATGAGGCATCTGTTTAGAATTCCTGGCTTAAGAAATGTCTCCTATAAGGGCGCCTGGGGGACTCAGTAGGTTAGGCCTCCGACTGCGGCTCAGGTCATGATCTCACGGTTTGTGGGTTCAAGCCCCGCGTCGGGCTCTGTGCTGACAGCTTGGAGCCTGGAGCCTGCTTCTGATTCTGGGTCTCCCTCTCTCTCTCTGCCCCTCCCCTTCTCTCACTGTGTCTCTCTCTCTCAAAAATAAATAAGCTTAAAAAAGTTTTAAAAAAGAAATGTCTCCTATATTTTGGCCTGATTTATTAAAAAAAAAAAAAGAATAGAAAAAGAAGTTACCCAGATATTGCTGTCTCTTCAAGTCCATCACTGGGTGAAACCCCCCCTTTTTACGGCTAAGAGCGAGTACCTGGCAGGCCTGCCCTGACAGCCGGAGGCTCCGCTGAGAACAATGCGAACAGGAAGGGAATGCGGGCCCAGCGCGGAGGAAGTTTCTGCAGCTGCAGGGGGGACGCTCTTCAGTCACTGGGCTGTGGTTCCGACCCAGGGATATGCAGGTGGCGGTGGTTTTCTCTCCACACAATAGGGGAATGAGGACAGAAGGAAAAAGGCATCTTTTGACCTAATTTTAAAAGATTCTTTTTTCTTCCCCAGAGGACAGCGGGAGCCCTGAAACGTGGCCAAGCCAGAGCCGGAGACCTGAAGTCAGGAACCAGTGCGCCTACAAACCCCGGCTCCGGATCTTCCTCTAATTCAGTCAGATACGTGACCCTCGGCCTCTGGCAGGTTCCAGGGGGTGGGTAATGGCTATTTATAAGCGAACGTAGGAGCTGGAAGCTTCGGTCTTCGCCCCACTCCTCGCACGGGGCGAGGGGGACCCTCACCGCGGGCCCAGCACCCAGCAGTGTCCGAGGCTGCCCCCCTGCAAGCCGCTGATGGAAGACAGGACCGTTGTTCTCTCCTGTGACCCTGATCAACATCGGAGGCGCCCCCCGCTTGCTGACAACACTGACCCCCTTCACCTGGGGAAAGCTCACTTTGCCTGGCCGGTCAGTCTCCTGAGGGACAGAGCTGGGACCTGGCCGGGAGGTTTCAGGGCCCGTGTGTCACCACCAGAGAAGAGTCCAGGGTTTTGACCCACGGAAGCCCCGTCAACCTCACCACTCGCAGCTAGGTCAGTTCTTGCAGAGCTGCCATTTTAAATGTTTAATTAAGTTGGGAAATTTTATTTTAGTTATTAAAAAAAATTTTTTTTACATTTATTTATCTTAGACAGACAGAGCATGATCAGAGGAGGGGCAGAGAGAGCCTGTCTGTCTCCCTAGACACAGAGTCCGAAGCAGGCTCCAGGCTCTGAGCTGTCAGCACAGAGCCCGACACGGGTCTCAAACCCACAAACTGCGAGAACATGACCTGAGCCGAAGTCGGACACTTAACCGACTGAGCTACCCCAAGTTGATAAATTTTAAACTTTTAAATTGTAAAGTGTTTTGTTTGTTTGTTTTGAATAGGAAGGGAAAAACTGACAGTGCTACTTACTTATCAGGAGCTGCACAGGGTCCCTTTGCCCGGAAACATATGGGCACGTTTATGCCATCCTCGTCAGGGCAGGGACAAACCTTGTTCTCAGAGGCAGGCCTGAGCATGGCCCCGGCCACCCTCTCCCACTATGCTCCCTTTGCCTCCGTGCTCTCTCTCAATCCCTTCCCTCCATTAAAGTCTCTTATAATTGGTTCAAATAAATCAGCTTCCTGAATGAGTTCACTGCATCCCCTCAGAATCCCAGGGCCAGGAAGGCCTCCAACTTCCTGTTGGGAGACTTAGGTCATTAAATGAATGGGGTTGCCTACGGGGCGAGGGCTCAGTCCCCTAGTTGTGCCCCCAGAGGCAGCAGGCTGGCAGCCTTCTGGCCTCCCAGAGCCGCCCCCCTCCTCACCACCCAGCTCTGGAGAGGACAATCCTCAGGGTCTAGCTGGGAGGCTCTAGGCATGGGCTCCTGGGTGGACATTCTTCCTATAAACTCTCCAGAAAATAAGGTTGAGGCTCAGTGCCTCCTCTTTCCTGTCAGCCTTCAACATACAGGTGTGTGCTCATCTGCATAAAATATAGGTATGTTTGTTTGCCTCAAAACCATACACATACCATTGCTACAAATGCCAGGGTTCATGATGCCCACACGTCCCATGAGCCACACTGTTTGTTTGGATAACTGCTGCTCTATTCCACAGGCGGAGGCCTTCCCTCTCCTTTCCCTCCGGCTACCTCAGGACAATAAAATAATCTAAGGAAGGAGGAAGCCTCCCCATGAGAGGCTGCTGTACACTCTGTTTCCTCCCTCTCGAAATGTTTGACAAGCTGATACTCAAAAAAGCAAAACCATTTGAAACAAAGACAACTCCAGAATCCACATGCGTTTATTCCATTAGCCTGCTGGGGGAGTGTGTTTGGGGAGGGGGGAGAATATGAAGAACTCCCAATGCGCCACAAAACTCCAGCCTGAGTGCAACCATGGGGAGGCGAGGGATTTCCAGGGAAAACACACGCGCTCCCTAGGAGGCAGGAAGACATACCACCTAGCGCAACAGGGATCCGCCCACAGTCACCTAGAGGGTTTGCTCAGGGCCAAGGCCACCACGGAGAAGCTCGGAAGAGTGGACCGAAATGGATTGGAGGCTACTAGGGTCCATGTGAGGGCTCTGAAAAAGAAACCGTCACCATTCCCAATGGGTGTATGCATAAAAGCCAGACTGGGCACACCCAGATAATCCGGTTTAGCAGCCAAATCCCCATCATCCATCTGTAATGACATCCTTCATTCCCAAAGCCACAAAACCATTAGTCACCAGGCCATGGAGGAGAAGCAGAAGCTCCCAGCAAAACTGGCTTGTTACCACTCCCCTGGCAAAAAGGCTCCTGGTTTTACCAGCCGGCTTACTCACCCAAGACTGTCACGTTTCATAAAATGAAATGCAGGACTCTTTTACAAGCCCGTAGCCACATAACGCAAGCAGAAGCTGACCTCTTGCAAAAATTCTCAGCTGAGAAGAAAAAGCTTCTATGAAGTTTCGCTGAGAGAGAGGTTAATGATGCTATGCACTCGGTTGACTGTATTTCCAAGGATCAAGGCCTTCAGTCTCAGAGAACGAAACTTCCTTGCAATCTTCCTTAGAGCACAGAGCGCAATGCAGAGATGAAACAAGAATATGGGCACCAGTGCACACTGGTTCTTACCTGCTTCTAGAAAAGTCCCGTAAGCCTGCCAGAAAGATACTAGGTCATAAAAATTTCCAAGTCCAGAAAAGAATAACGCACCTAAAAAAGAGGTTCCTAAGAGAAAAGGAAATAGACAAGTGTGCATGCTGGAAAAGAAGGGGGAAGAAGCAGAAATCCAGGACGGTAACTCGGGTGAGCCGGGCAAAGCCAAGGGACCAAACTAAAATAGATTCCAGATGGAACAAAGCTGGGGTTTATTTTCTCCTCACCTTTTTTTGGTGAAACATTTCAAAGTCACGGAAAAGCTGAAAGAATAGTACAGGGGAGTTGTCCCAATACCCTGTCCCTAGAGGCGCTGCTCGTTAACATTTGTCACGTCTGCCTCATGCTTCTCCGTGTTGAGGGCGTATAGGGATGTGGACGCTGCTCTTCCAGAGCCCTCCGAAAGCCAGCTGCAGATACTGCGATACTTGGCTAAATGTCTCATCGCTGTCTCCTAAGGCCATCCCCCTGCATATAACCAGGACATTATTTGCACCCCCCAAGGAATATAATAATGACCCAATATTCTCTCATGGACACCCATGTCCCAGTTTCCTCAGCCCCCCTGACCCTCACTTTGGCCATTGCTCATTTTCTTTCTTCCTTCCTTCCTTCCTTCCAAGATTTTATTTTATTATTTACTCACTTATTTTTAAAGTTTATTTATTTTGAGAGAGAGAGCATGGGAGGGGCAGAGAGGGAGAGAGAGAGAAAGAGAGAGAGAATACAAAGCAGGCTCCTCACTGCCAGTGCAGAACCCATTGTGGGGCTTGAACTCACGAACTGCCGCGAGATCATGAGCTGAGCTGAAATCAAAGTTGGATGCTCAACTGACTGAGCTACCCAAGCACCCCTCAAGACTTTATTTTAACTAATCTCTACACCCAATGTGGGGATCGAACCCACAATTTCAAGACCAAGAGACACATGCCCCACCAACTGAGCTGGCCAGGTGCCCTGGCTGGCACTGGTTTTCCATCCAGGATCCAAAGGAGGAATCACAAGTGCATTCAATCCCCTGCTCTTCACCTCGCTTAGCCTGGAATGGCTCACCAGCTTTTCTCTGTCTATCATGACATGAACGTTTTTTAGAGTCCAGGAAATGTCTGTAGGACGTCCCACAATCTGGATTTGCCCAACTGTTCCCTAGAATCAGAATAAAGCTAACCGTTTGGCAAGACACTATCATAGCTGACGTTGCCAGTGCCTGACTGGAAGCACACAGGCCGGTTTGTCCCGTTTCTGGTGTCTCTGGGATTGAGCCACTGGTTACGGAACAAAGCTTTAAATATCTAAAATAGAGAGTAGGCATATTGCGTGAAAACACTAGAAAAGAAAACGGTGGGAGATGAAAATAATATTAAATGAAACCTAAATATTCTAAAAGATTAAACAATTCAATCATATAAAAATCAAAACTCTCGGCATAGAAAGAAAGATATAATCAAAAGAATGACAAATTGTTGAAATCGGTGTAATGTTTAGCCCAGCCACAGGACAAGCTCTTTTAATATATAAAGAACACCTGTAGATCAATAATAAAAGACTGCTAAGCCAAGAAAGAAATGGGCAAACAATATAACACATTGTTCATAAATGGCTCTTAAAGCTATGAAATGAAAAATTCCCTTCTTTCCTCATGAGGAAAATGCAAATGGAAATGATGATGATATTCCACCTCTAAGCTATCAGGTTAGCAACAGTCAAAAAGTTTGACAGCTTCTGCCAAGCGATGGGGGAAACAGGGATCCTTGTACAATTTTAACAGGCATATAGAATGTTACCATCTCCATGGAGGGCATTTGGCAATACTGAAAATCTGAACAGATGCACTGTTTGGTCAAGGAGCTCAGCTAGAATTTGTCCTACAGATACCCTTAAACAAACGCATAAAAATGTGTGTATAAGAGATTCCTTAGGTCGCCTGGGTGGTTCAGTCGGTTAAGCATCCAACTTCAGCTCAGGTCACGAACTCGCAGTTCCTGGGTTCGAGCCCCGTGTCGGGCGCTGTGCTGACGGCTCAGAGCCTGGAGCCTGCTTCGGATTCCTGGTCTCCTCCTCTCTCTGTTCCTCCCCCCACTTGCACTCTGTCTCGCTCTCTCGCTCTCTCTCTCAGAAATAAAAAAAGATTAAAAACAAACTTTTTTTTTTTTTTTTAAAGAATATTCCTTGTTGGGGCACCTGGGTGGCTCAGTCGGTTGAACATCTGACTTTGGCTCAGGTCATGATCTCGCGGTTCGTGAGTTTGAGCCCCACATCAGGTTCTTGCCGTCAGTCTGTCAGTACAGAGCCTGCTTTGGAGCCTCTGCCCCCTCTCTTTGCCCCTCCCTGCACTTGCACTCTCCCAGGAGTAAGTAAATATTAAAAAAAAAAAAAAAGATATTCCTTGTTAATAGTAATAAAAGACAGAAAACTTAAATGCTCACCAATAGGAGACTGGTTTTAAGAAATTAAAATACAGGGGCGCCTAGATGGCTCAGTCGGTTAGGCATCTGACTTCGGCTCAGGTCATGATCTCATGGTTCGTGGGTTCGAGCCCTGCGTCGGGCTCTTTGCTGACAGTCAGCTCAGAGCTTGGGGCCTGTTTCAGATTCTGTGTCTTCTCTCTCTGACCCTCCCCTGCTCATGTGTCTCTCTCTCAGAAATGAATAAAACATTAAAAAAATATATATAGCCCATCAGGGGCGTCTGGGTGGCTCAGTCGGTTGAGTGTCTGACTTCGGCTCAAGTCATGATCTCGCAGTTCATGTGTTCGAGCCCCGTGTCAGGCTCTGTGCTGACAGCTAGCTCAGAGCCTGGAGCCTGTCTTCAGATTCTGTGTCCCCCTCTCTCTGACCCTCCCCTGCTCACGCTGTCTCTCTCTCTCTCTAAAATAAGTAAAAAAACTTAATTAAAAAAATGATAAAATACAACCATTCAGAAGAATGCCATGGAACCATTAAAATGGGTGAGATAGTTCTCAATGACCTTAGACAAGTAATATAATCCCTCTGTGCCTCAGTTTACTCATCTGCAAAACTGTGGACAATAACAGTACTTAGTTCACAGGATTTCTGTAAGGAGTAAATGAGTAATATAAGTAAAGCCCTTTTAACCATATGCAGCACACATGGGGCGCCTGGCTGGCTCAGCTGGTAGAGCATGCAACTCTTGATCTCAGGGTTGGGCAGATAGATAGATAGATAGATAAATCAATATTCAGCACACAGAAAGTGCTTGAGATGCTTAATGATGATAATGATGATGGTGTTGGTATAGAATAAGTTCCAGTATTTTTTTTGAAGTTTTTATTTATTTATTCATTTAAGTAATCTCTACACCCAATGTGGGGCTCGAACTCACGATCCAGAGATCAAAGGTTGCACGCTCTTCCGACTGAGCTGGCCAGGTGCTCCAGTTGCAGTATTGATCGTGAAGGGAAGAGTAAGGTGCAGAATACTGTGTGTCACAGTGGGGGAAATCCAGTGCCCGTCAGGCAGATGTGTGATCATGCGTGTGCATAATACGTTTGTACACGTGTAGAAGGTCTCTGGGGAAGACGCACAGGACACTAGCTGACAGCGGTCTCCTAATCCTTCTATATGTGCAAACATACGGTATCTGTCCTTCTCTGCCTGACTGATTTCGCTCAGCATAACACCCTCACGCTCCATCCACGTTGCTACACAGGCCAGATTCCCTTCTACCTTTTGCTCCCACCTTTGTAAATAAGATTGGAGGGGCGCCTGGGGGGCTCAGTCAGTTAAGCGTCCAGCTTTGGCTCAGGTCATGATCTCGTGGTTTGTGAGTTCAATCCTCACATCGGGCTCTCTGCTGTCAGTGAAGAGCCTGCTTTGGATCCTCTGTCCCTCTCTCTCTGCCCCTCCCCTGCTCGTGCTCACTCTCTCTCTCTCTCAAAATAAATAAATAAACTTAAAAAAAAAAAGATTGGCTCGTTCAGGGGTTCGGAACTACCACATTACCAACTTAAAATCCCCCACTCACCGTGGCAGTATTCACATCTTCATGGCTATACATCTGCCTTCTTCTGCCCCCCCATCCCTACCCCCACCTGAGAAACAAAATTACAAAGTGAAAATCATTCAAAGGTTTTCTACCTGAAGAGAAGAGAAGAGACCTGGAAGGTCCAAAACACGTTTCAGTTCCTATTCCTGCAGCAGAAGAACATTCTGTGCGGGACGAGGGTCGGGAGGGGTCTGTGGGAAGCCAGGGCAGCCTGGGGCAGGGCGCCGTGAGGCGGTGGCCTGGGCAGGGGCTGGGGGTGGGCGGTGTCCGGGCTAACCCATGTCCTTGGAAACGGGGTCTCTGGGCTGCCTGATGATTTAGCAGGAAGAAGCAGAGCGGGGTCCCCGTCATGAAAGGTGTTTGAAGCCGTGAGGATCCTGATCCCCACAGGAAGCCCTGCTTGCAGACCCAGGACCGCGGGCTGATGAGGCAGCAACTTCGTCTGTCTCGGAGCCGTTACTCAGCTCAGGGCCGTGGACCACAGGATTCCGGCAGCAGGAAGCATGTGGGTGGGCTACTCAGGAGACCCTCGGGCCTGAAAAACCTTAATTGGAGCTGGTCTCCAAAAGCCTCCCACCCAGCTCTCCACGTGGGAGGGGACAAGGAAATGGGTCACATTCTCCCAGCTGGACCGGTGTCACCGCGGGCTCCAAGCACACTTAAAGAGGTCCAGGGAGGGGGTCGAGTGGCCTGGCCTGATCCGACAGGGCGTGATTAGGAGCCCTGGACCGAAGTGGCGGCTGATTAGCTCCAGGAAGGCAGGGGCAGGCCAGGGGCCGGGGGCAGGTCCCATCACCCCGGAGCAGGCCGTCCTGGGTCTTCGTCCCACTCTGCATGTGGGCAGATGCCTCTGTCAGCCCTTTGCCCTCTCCACCCCAGCCCTGCTGGAGGGACAGGGGAAGAACACTGTGTGCTTTCCCATGACCTGCGGGGCCTCCCTGACCTCGCGCTTTGAAGGGATCCTGAGGCCCGAAGCTGGGAAGACTTAGGGAAGAAATAAGCCTCTGGCTCCGCTCTGCATATACTGGCCCCACGCAGGGGTCCACAGGCTTCAGTTCCCTCGGGAGCCCCGCGGGCATGCTGGAAACCGCCAAGCAGCCCCAGAGCCCACCTGCTGTCGCACGCCTGCTCTCCGAAGGCGGCAGGAGGAGACCTGACAGGCAGGGGGAGAATTCTGGAGGAGACACAAGGTCTGCTGGTCTTTCTCAAGAAAGGTGGCATGAATTCAAAACGTTTGGGAAGAACCCATGATCCTTCCTCCCTGACTTGAACTCAAGTAACAAAGGGTTATGGCTTTACGTGGAAGTGGGTTCTTACTGACCTTTTGTGAAGTACGACATAGAAGGGCTCTGTTCTACCAACTCTTCTCTGGCTCTTCTGGGAAGCCAAACGCAGTCCTCTACCCAAATGCCCACCAGGGCAGGTACCCAGGGGAGCCAATGTGTACACCCGGAAATTACATCCTGACTCTCCCTTGAGAGTTCAAAACACTCACCAACACGTTCTTTCTTTTCTTTCTTTCTTTTTTTTTTAGATTTTAAGTGTTTAGGGGCGCCTGGGTGGCTCAGCCCGTTAAGTGTCTGGCTTTGGCTCAGGTCATGATCTCACGGTTCGTGGGTTCGAGCCCCGCATCGGGCTCTGTGCTGACTGCCAGCTCAGAGCCTGGAGCCTGTTTCAGATTCTGTGTCTCCCTCTCTCTCTGACCCTCCCCTACTCACACTGTTTCTCTCTCTCAGAAATAAATAAAACATTAAAAAATAAAAATAAAAACTTTTAAGGGTTTATTTATATTTGAGAAAGAAAGACAGAGCAGGAGTGGGGGAGGGGCAGAGAGCGAGGGAGACACAGAATCTGAAGCAGGCCCCACGCCCTGAGCTGTCAGCATGAAGCCCGATGCGGGGCTCGAGCCCACGAGCTGTGGGATCTCGACCTGAGCTGAAGTCAGACGCTTCACCGACTGAGCCACCCAGGCGCCCCCAACATGTTCTTTCTTGATTCACAAGACTCCAACTAGATAATAAGCCTCTTGGCCCTAGACTCTAAGCTTTGATGGGGAAGACAGCGATTTCTACCCTGCCTTCCACAATATTCCCAGTATCTACCATGGGGCCAAGATCATAAAAAAAGCTCAATAAATATTTATTAATTGAATCAGTGAATCATTAGAAGGAAGGAGGGAAGGAAGGAAGGACGAATGAAAGACAGCCATCATTTCTTGGTATCTCTGTGTTCTTGGCTCATCTTATAAAGATAGCATAGCCAGGATTAGAAACCACGCCCTTTAACCCCCTTCTCTGCGGTGCCACCAGTGTCCTCGATTGTGCCATGAGGCGCTGTGTACAGACCTGCTTACAGAAGCTCCTGCAGTACAGCACAACCAGGAAAAACGGAGAAATGTTCATGACCCTCAATCCTTAAGATACTTCAGCACCAAGGCTTTGGCCCCGCTGTGCCCACCACGGAAGGGCCCCTTTCCCTCTGTGGACTGTTGCCATCCACCTTTTAACGAGGCTTCATGGAGGACCGGGACATAATAGGTCTTTAATAACCAAGTGTAACAGCAATTGGTGCTCGGTGCCCTTTCATAAAAGAAGTTCAAAAGCACTTTGGCTCAAACATCACAATGCCCCTGGGAGCTATGAAGGTATAAGTATCATTATCCCCATTTACAGTTGGGGAAAGTAAGGCAAAGGGAGGTTAATTACCTTGCCCAAGGTCAGATGAGACAGAAGGGGCATAGGATTCAAACCCTTTGCAGCAGCCAGTGAGCTAACTCTGGTCACCCTAACTAACAGTCACCCACGCTGGGCTGAAGAGAGATTTTTTTTTTTTCCTTCTTCTCTGTTGTTTCTGCTGAGAAGCAGGATCCAACACGGGGCTCTGAGCTTGTGCTCAGGAGACAGACGCACTGCCTGGGTTTGAATCCCGACTCTGTTCTGGACTAGCTTGATCTCCAGCAAGTTACTTAACCTTTCCGGGCCTCCCCTCCTGAGTATGTAAAATGGTACTAAGGGTGCTATCTCAGAAAGCAGGCTGAGGGTGAGACAATGCACGTAAGGTGACATTTCTGTCCATTTTCTAAATAAGCACACGTCACTCTTGTTGAAAAAAAAAAGTTACTTGAGAAGACGGTTGTACTCACGCTGGGTTTAGTTTTTACAAGGCTACAGATGACGTGTGACCGACAGGCATTTTGGATTCTGCCAATAAAATGTCCCAGGAGCCTGAAAGTGACTTGCAACCCCAAGTTTGGATTCCCATACCACCTCGTGGTGGCCTCCCAAGGTTAGCAGGGCAAGCGGCATTGCGAACGCCAACCGGCCAGGGGGATGCCCGCGCGAGGCTCTGAAAAGCTGCCACAGCACCCAGGCTGCAGAGGCCAACTCCGGATTCCTGGCGAGCTGAGGCCCTGGGTTTTAAATGCCATTTCTGAGTGCTCCTCTAAGCTTCCCAACTCCGCTCGGCCCAGACCAAAGACAGCCAATGCTTTCTAGGTACCACCGCCTTCCTGATCAAGCGATCAAACAGGAGGTGTTTAGAGGTGACAGTGTGGCCTGAGCCTCTCTAGGGGGCCTGGTGATACTCAGTAGGGACTGGAAGAGAAGGGGTGGAGATGGAGGGGGGGAGGAAAGCTACCCGGTCAATCTCAGGACACCCCCAACAAAGACACTGTGACAGATATGCGTGTGGCAACACTCCAGTGTTACTTCAGGGACACTGCCAAGATAAGAAGTTTTTTTTTTTTTTAATATTTTTATTTATTTCTAGGAGAGAGAGACAGAGCGAGCAGGGGAGGGTCAGAGAGAGAGGGAGACACAGACTCTGAAATAGGCTCCAGGCTCTGAGCTGGCAGTCAGCACAGAGCCCGACGCGGGGCTCGAACCCACGAACCGTGAGATCACGACCCAAGCGAAAGTCAGACGCTTAACCGATTAAGCCACCCAGGCGCCCCCAAGATAAGAAGCTTTAACTCATGCAGAGAGGAGCAGAGGACATGGGCCATGCCACTGTGCAGGGCGAGATGCTAATGGCTGGCAATGCTCATTCATTCAATTCAAGGAACTGAGCACCCTCATTCTCAGAGGGAATCTGCAAGACCCACAGACACGCACGCCGGGCCCTCTGTTAACCTCGCTGATGGCTCCCACGTCCCCTGGGCGTCTAGGCCAGAGAAATGAGGAACTTAATGGGAATAAGTTCAACACTGCGAGCCTGCTGGTTTCTAAAAGCCTTCCCAGGACAAGGAGAGCCCATTCACTGCTCTCCTAGCATCCTGTGCTTTCTCCTGACATGGAAGGGCTCTCAGGCAGTGACTTCCCACTGTTCAGAACTGATGAGTAAAATCCAAACTCCTCACCGTGGTCACAGATGCGACCCCGTCAACTCCTCGCTCACCACGCTCTGGTCCCACTGGGTTTATCACTCCTGCTGTCCTTGCTGCCTGTCATCTGGGTCGCCATTCAAAGTCACTTCCGGAGAGCCAGCTCGAGTTCTGGTCCTGACCCTGCTCCCGGTCATCTCCATCTTAGTGTCCTGTTTCATTCTCCCTGTATCTCTTTTCACCATCGTGCACTATCTTGTCCACCTCGTACTGTCTCTCCCGCCAGAATACACACTCCACTGGACCATGCACCTTGGCCATCTTGTTCTTGGCTATATCCCCAGCACCTGCAATGGTGCCCGGACATAACAGCTGTTCAATAAGTCATTCAATTTAACAGATATTTACTGAGTGCCTGGCAAGTTTATGTACTGGACTACAATAGTAGACCAAAAAAAAAAAAAAAAGGGACAAAATCTCTGCCCTCAAAGAGCTTAAATTCTGGTGGCAGAGAAGAAACAGATAAATCAGTAACAGTGAAATGGTAACCACTACTTCAATCAAGCACATACGAAGTGCTCAGTGCTGTTCTATAGGTATCGTGCCCTGGGGCAGCTGGGTGACTTACTTGGTTAAGCGTTTGACTCTTGATTTCAGCTCAGGTCATGATCTCACGGTTCAGGGGTTCAAGTCCCGTGTCCCGCATTCAAGTCCCGTGTCCCGCGTTCAAGTCCTACATTAGCGGTGCGAAGCCTGTTTGGGATCCTCTCTCTCCTTCTCTCCGTGCCTCTCCCCCACTCGTGCTCTCCCTCTCTCTCAAAAAATAAATAAATAAACTCTTAAAAAAAAAAAACATGGGGGGGGCACCTGGGTGGCTCAGTCATTTGAGCTGAGTTTGGCACAGGTCATGATCTCACGGTTTGTGAGTTCAAACCCTGCGCTGGCCTCTGTGCTGACAGCTCAGAGCCTGGAGCCTGCTTCTGATTAGGTGTCTCCCTCTCTCTCTCTGCCCCTCCCCGCTCACACACTGTCTCTCTAAAAAATAAACATTAAAAAAAGTTGTTAATAAAATATAATAAAAAAATTTAAAAAAACACAATAGATATCACCTGATTTAATCCTCCCAACAACTCCCTGAAGTATTGTTATTTTACAGATGGGGAAACTGAGGCACAGAGCGGTTACATGGCTTGCTGCAGATCGCGCAGTTCATAGCGAAAGAAGCCAGGATCCAAACCCAGATGGTCTCGGTACGAAGTCCATGCTCTAATTAAGAGCTACACTTCATATTTGCTGAGTGTCGAATAACTACTTGGTCAGCACCCTCCACAGCTGTTCCCTGTAGGCAGGGCTGGAGAGAGAGCAGATTCATCAGTTAAGGGCTGCCCTGTTCTGTGAGCTCAGTGAGACGGGCACTGCTGGCTGCCCCTTTCCTGCACCCTGGATGAGGAGGGATCTGCAGGGAAGTGCGGTCTGATGTCAAGACAGGGACCGGATTTCCGGGTCCTGGTTTTAGGTGCTGAGACACCCAGGCAAGTCAACCAATCTTGGATGAGTTTACTTTTCGTGTGGGGCACTGATTTTGACGTTGTGAGGGATGCAAAGACGAATCCAGCAGCGATCCTAGCCTCAGAAAGCTTAGAGTCCTGCAGGACACTTGGGACTGAAATAGAGGTGGACAGTGACGGTCGCCATTAAAAAATGTACAAACTGCTATGGGATTTCAAGAGTTACCTAGCCTCTAGGGGCTATAGGTACCCAAGCAGGAAAGGAGCGGGGCTGGCTTACACAGCTCCCACGGTCCTCTGGCTCGGACATGTTCTGACAGCACAGATTTGGAGCAGCAGAGAGATCAGGTTTTATTCTGGTTAATAGTTCAAGTGCATGGCCACTGAGTTGCTCTCATCTACCACGAGAACAGTCCCAATCTCCCTGAGCGACCTCTTAGAGCATCGGCAAGGTAATGATAATGCTCCCATTTAAATAATGCAGCCGAATTGGGAACGAAGCCCGGTGGTACAGCCTCCTCCACCTCTAACTGGGTTTTAAACCCACAAACCCTCTTCTGTCAAGAAGGCGGCGATCCCTCTGTGAGCATGCCGTTATAATGTGGAGAATGCTCCCTCCTCACCTCGTTCACATCCGTATCCCTGGAGTCTAGCACAGTAGCTGGCTCACAACAGGTGCTGAGTAAGGTTTGCCGAGCCAAACCTGAGTATAATCCAAAAATTATCTGCTAGATGTGTAATTCTGAATCGGTGTTCCCTGAAGTTTTGCTTTACAGCTCTCAGCTCTCCTGGGGAGGGGGCGGGGAGGAGACTGGTTCCACCCTTCACCTTTACTGCTACGATCCTGGCGCCCCCAGCCACCATTATCTCCTGCCCGGAAGCTGCAGCAGCCTACCTCCCAATCAGTATGCCTGCTTCTACCTCTGCAGCTCACAATCCGATCGCCATATAGCAGCCAGAATGATCTTGGAAAACTTAGATCGTATCACCTCTCTGCTTAGAATCCTCTAATAGCTTCTAACTGCACGTGGAATAAAATCCAAACTGGTTCTTCTACACTTAACACCACTGAAATTATTTTGTCTGTTGATTTGTTTACCCCCTCCTCTTTAGAACGTCGGCGATGGGAGGGCAGGGACTATGTCTATTTCCACCCCTGTAGCCCCATGTATTGTCATGATGCCTGTTATATAGGAACACTCACTACTGAACGGATGAATCCACATCCTACAGAGGCAACTTGTGTTTACAAGGCCCACTAACTCCATCGGGAAACCACGAAAGACACACTGGCATTCAACAGCTTGCACCTTTTTTTTTTTTTTAAATGATTCAAAGTCCTGCTTTAAGTCAGAGAAAACTGGTATCTCTGGACACTTCAATGGCCCAAAAGATGAGTATCGCTTAGGGTCTAAAGTCAGGAACCAGAGCCCAGTAGTTGTAGCAGGGAGCTAAGAGGCGAGGCAGTTGGGAACAAAACCTCAGGACAAACTCTGACTTGCCTCCAGGTCCCTTCCTGACACACCCTGTGCCTCAATTTACCCAGCCGTCGGCCAGGCACACTTCCCTAAGTTCTGTGAGTGACAGGAGGCAAAATAATTAACAGCCAGAGCATGCTTAGATTCTCAGATAGGAGGTGCTGCAAGCCACAGATCTCATTATTCATACAACTTGATTTGCTGCCAACACAAGCCTCCTCGGCCTTCCCAGGGGCTAAGCCCGCAGCGGGCACTGCTCAGACAAGTTCAGCACACAAGAGAGAGGGAGGCGTGTGGGGCCTAACAGAGGTCGGGTGTCCAGATCTACCTAGGTGCCTCGGTTACCCGGGTCCAAGAATAAGGAAGGTGGTTGGGTGGGGGTGATGAAAAGGAGGTGACAAGTGCAGTCTGGGGCTCCCAGTGGTTCATTTTGCGGGCTCAAGTACAGGCACCCGCCAGACAGGTGAAGCGTGCGCCTACACTGTGCGCCTTCCAGAAACACTGCCCGGGAGAGGGGGAATCGGGAACCGGCTCAGTCACACGAGAGGGAGACAGGAAGGGCGGCCCAGGGGCCAGACCTCGGCAGCATTTAGTTTGGGGAAATATGGAGGGGCTCTCTATACAGGGGATCGGGATGCTGAGCGTGGGGAGCAGAGAAGGGGAGGGTCGGGAGGGCGCGGGACCCGAGTGCTGACAGCCGGTGAGAAACCACGCCGTCGCGGTGGGGTGAACGACAGAGTGGGTGGCTCGGACACCTGTGGAGGCGACCCCTGGGCGGAGGTGACGACGGCTGGAGGGTGGTCTGCGGCGGGGTCGCGGGCGGCGAGCGGCGGGGAGGCAGCGGCGACCCGGCGGGGCGAGGAGGCCGGGCCCAGACCAGGGCGCCGCGCCGGGGGCCAGCCGGTGGGGTCCGAGAGGGGTCGGGGGCGCCCTCCGCGGCCCCTCCCCGGGAGACAAAGGGCCGGCGACTCCCCCGAGCCCCGGCGCGGCGCGGGCCCGGGCGCTGCGGGCGCGGGCCGGCCTCGGCGCTTACCTGGGCCGCCCGACCCGGCCGGGCCGGCGGGGGCTGCGGGTCCGTGCACGGCGCGCGGCGGCCTGTTCCGGGGCGCGCTCAGCCGGAGCAGCCGCGGCGGCAGCAGCAGCAGCAGCAGGAGCAGCGGCAGCGGCAGCAGCAGCAGCGGGAGCGGCCGCCTGAGCCTCCGCCTCCCGCTCCGTGAGTCACCGCGGCGGGGAGGGAGGGAGGCGCCAGGCCGCCGGGGGAGGGACCGGCGGAGGGGGCGGCATCTGGCTCCTCACGGGCAGCAGAGGCGCGGCCACCGCAACGCCCCGGGGGGGGGGAGGGGGCAGGGCCGGGCGCCGGGGGCGGGGCCGGAGGCGGGGCGGGGCTCCGGGGTGTGCGAACACGCTCAGTGGTTAAATCGGCCCGTGGGGCGGGACCTCCCGCGTACGGGGACGAGGGGGGGCGCGCGCGGGGACGCTCATTGGGCTTCTCGGGAGGAGGGTGGGGCCAGGGATTCTGGGGCGGGGCCACGGGGTGGGCGGGTGGAACTGGGTCTAGGGTAGTGGCCGAGCTCCTCTCAGAGCAAAGGGGTGGAGCCGAGCGGGGGCGGGGAGGCTGGGCAAGGGTGGGGGGCGGGGACTCGGAGGAGGAGGTGGCCTGAGGGGCGGAGCCCGGGTTAAGGATGGAGCTGGCTCTGCGGTAAAGCCGCTGTGTCTGTCCCTGGCCGCTCCGGGAGCACAGTGATCCCGTAAAAATAATGGCCTCTCCCACACACGAGTCTGTGTTTAAAAATGGGAGCGGTCGGACGGGGCTGAATCCTCGGGGAGGCTGGTTTCTTCAGGACCCCTGAAAAATCTGAAACGGACGAGGTTGCAAAACATTCAGAGGCGTGGTCTTCCTGCGCTGTGGAACTGGGAACATTGCTTGCTACCTTGGAGGAAGCTAGGCCCGCTCTTGAATTGGAGGCCTGTCTAACCTGGGATCTACGGAGCCCGGAAGGCCCAGGAATGGGCCTCCGTGAGTCCGTTAAACTTAAAATATCATGTGTCTTGGCAGGGAGTACATTTTTCTGGGGAGAAAGGGTCCGTGATGAAAATGTTTCTATTAGAAAGTCTGACTCTAGCTGCTAGATGGCTCAGCCTGGAGAAGAGTACAGGGAACAACAGCCCATTTTTAGGCAAAATGCAAATTGCTTTGAACGCCCACTTTCCTTTTAAAGGGGCGCGTGTCTTTAAGAGTGTTCTCGTTTTGAACATTTTCACTTTTTTTTTAAGGCTTATTTTATTTGGGGAAGGGGGCAGAGAGAGAGGAGGACACAGAATCGGAAGCAGGCTCCAGGCTCTGAGCTGTGCTGTCAGCAGGACTCTGATTCCAAAACCCTGAGATCACGACCTGAGCCTGTCAGGTGCTTAACCGACTGAGACACCCAGGCGCCCCTGATTTTCAACATTTTTAACAGTTACATAGTGTGGCACTAACCCCACTTTAGAAGCCTTGCTTTCCCAGCTTTTCCTTTCGCCTTTTAGAAAAGAGAATTCCCATCTTCTGCTGTGCCCCACACATTTCTTTCCCGGCCCTATGCGAGAGGGATATGCGATAATATTTTGTTTTCTCTAGTGTATCTATATTCTGTAATGTCCATATTACTCTTTTGACTTAATAACTATTTTAGTTACAGTTGAGGAATATTTTAATTTTATCAAAAGTCATGAGATTATGAACTCAAAAGCCAGAAATAGGTCTTAGTCATGTCTGTGTCCCCTTTAGTGTCCCAGCCACCATGCCCGTGGCAAGGGTTCAACCAATATTTGCCAATACAGTGTACCACCTGATCCTTCAAGTTTCCCAGAGCACACCAATGGGGGGGAAGTGCACACTCAACTTATTTTTATCATAAATATTGATGTTTCAACAAATGAATTAAAACTGAACAAATTGCTTGGTATTCAAGACACAATGTATAAATGTTACTTTTTTTTTTTCTTTAAGAGACATGCTTAAGGGGGCACCTGGGTGGCTCTGTTGGTTAAGCATCTGACTCAGGTCATGATCTCACAGCTCATGAGTTCGAGCCCTGCATCAGGCTTCGAGCTGACAGAGCAGAGCGTGTGGGCTTCTCTCTCCCTCTCTCTGCCCCTCCCCACCAGATAAATTAAAAAAACTTTAAACCTTTTTTTTTTTAAATGTTTTATTTATTTCTAGGAGAGAGAGAGAGAGACAGCGTGAGCAGGGGAGGGTCAGAGAGAGAGGGAGTCACAGACTCTGAAACAGGCTCCAGGCTCTGAGCTGGCAGTCAGCACAGAGCCCGACGCGGGGCTCGAACCCACGAACCGCGAGATCATGACCTAAGCGAAAGTCAGACGCTTAACCGACTAAGCCACCCAGGCGCCCCAAATTAAAAAAACTTTAAAAAAATCCCAAAAAACAAAGAGACATGCTTAAGACTGAAGGAGGAAAGGAATGCATAAAATGAAAATGTGTCCCTGCGAAATAATGGACGCTTTTTCCTTTTTTCAAATTTTTCATAAATCTATTGTGGTTTTTGTTTTTTGTTTGTTTATTCGTTTTTAAGTAGGCTTCATGCCCAGTGCTGAGCCCAATGCAGGGCTTGAACCCACGACTCTGCGATCAAGATCTAAGCTGAGATCGAGAGTCCGACTCCTAACCGACTGAGCCACCCAGGCCCCCCAAACCCATTGTCTTCATAGTTCAAAATTACAATAAGGTCATCAGCACAGTCCCTCAATTACTCTATCAGCTCAGAGTTAGAAAATTCTGCCTTTCTAGATAAGAGTATTATATTACTTCAGGGTTAACTCAGGCTTCACCCATCTGTAGGGTCTTAGAATGAAACACTGAAGGTTTAGGATGTAGGGGAACATCTATTGGTTCTGACAGCCCAGCACTATCTCTTGCCCTTGGGGAGCCTCCCTTCCCTACCCTATACCCCCAGAGGTGTTGATGAGGCTATCAATTACAGTATTCTACCCTCTCCTCCAAAAACAAAAACAAACAAACAAACAAAAAAAACCCCACAAAAAACAAAAAACAACAATAACAAAAAACCAGGGGAATCCAAGCTGGAATAGTCAAGTACTACATTCTCTTGACTACTGGCCATGAAGCAGGATGTGTCCCAAGCCGAGCCAGTTGGAGTCCTTCCCCAAAACCTTCCAAATTGGTAATGAAGGGAAGCTCTCTTTCCTATTGGATCAAGAGCTATAAGGATATGACCTCAACAATGTTAGTATCACCTTCCACGCACCATGTAGAAAATTCTGAAAGAATGAGGCAATGTTACAAGAGAGAAAGGGACCAATATTTGGAAGGAGGGAAGAGGAAGGGGTGAGAGAAGAGAGATCTGTAACACAGTGTTCCACGATTTCACTGCACTTGACCAGCTCTACGCACACCATCTCACACTCAGTCGGTCCCCCAATCAGCCTGTCCTCCAGAGCGCCCCCCTTGAGTAACTGGCACCATTTCACCCAGTTGCTTGCACCAGAAGCTCCCAAGTATCCTTGACACACTTTCCCCTTTGTCCCTCGTATCCAGTCCATGTTGTTTCCACCCCCAAACCATGTCTTGAATCTCCCTACCTGCCACCATCTCTATTTCTTCAGCCCAGTTTAACCCACCATCAGCTCTCAACGTGACTCCAACAATAACTTCCAAGTACTCTCACATTCAGGCTTTCCCTACCATCCCCAATCCATTGTCCTTCTTCAAATGTACCGTTCTTGCCAGTCAGTTCTCTGCCACTCTAGAATTTCTCTTTATCTTCATGATGAAGTTCAGAATCTTTAGCATGGCGACAAGGCCCTGCATGATCTGGCTCCAGCCTGATCTTGAACCCCTTTTGCTAAAGGGGCTCCTGCCACCCCTAGGCCTTCTCCCTGTTCCTTGATCATAGGGTACTTCTGAGTGTGCAGTTCTTCCTTGCCTCAGTGGCCCTTCTCCACTTCCCCCTTCTTCACCTGACTTTGGTCTTCCTTAAAGAGGCTTTGCTTGACCTACACTGGCCCCGGTTATGGGACCATACATTACGGCACGGTCATAAATTCCAAGATGGAAGGTAAAATCATTCGTCTTTTGCTTTGGTCCCAACATTTTTCATCCCGTTTACATCTGGTGCAGCTCAGACTTTTCTGGGCACCGGGAGTGACAGGGACGCTAAGCCCACAGCAGACAAAGAGGGTCCCAGTCACGCACCGTTCCTCCTGTGTTTCACGTTGCCAGATAACCTGTCATCTGATTTTACTTTGGAGATAATAAGGAATTATTAAACACAATGATGAAAGCATTTTGTAGATCAGTGACTATACATACTTTGGGTCACGAGTGGGCTCTGTGCAGCTGTGAACACCTGGCTGGCTGCTAACCTGTCCCCAGGGTGCTGGCTTCGGCTTGAATAGATCCTCTGGTCACTCAACCCTGTTTGTACCTCACTTGGGAACAACAGAAAGAAATCATTATTCATTTCTTTGGCTGAGCGCTTTGGTGGGCCGACCTGTCTCGCAAGTGTATTTTGTCTGTGCAGAAACATTCTAATCACCTAGTCAAGTCAAACCAACAAATAAACTTCAGTTTGGATCCAAATACTCAGCGTGTTAGCCTTTAAGCATCTAACTTAAAGGTGATCTGTTGATCACCTTTTATTTTTTTCCTGCTGTTTATCCTCCAATTAAGTATAAAAAATTACCATTCCTAAAAGCAACTGGCTTCTCTGTCTGGGAATAAACAATAAAACAGCACTTTTCCCCCAGGACATACCAATGTGTCCCCTATCTGTCGACAACGTCATGTTACCAGCGTATCAGGGTAAGAAGGAAGACCCTTCCTGACAGCACTTCCTTCCTCGCCCTCCTGGGCTACAGAATTCCCAGTAGTTTGTTGCCTTAGACAAGTGGAGGGGCCTCTCACTGTTAAATATCTGTAGCTTTGCTCCTGACCTTCACGGTCATAAGAGTGGGCAGTTTCAAACCCATCTGAGACCTCGAACCCTCCTGTTTTTCAGCCAGGGGTCTCCTTCCGTCCTTTGCTATTTGTGACACTGAAGCCTGGCTTTGTGGTAATGTGACCGACACTTAGATTGTGCCTTTTGGTCTGGCAGAGATTGCTCAATCTAAATGAACTTCGTGGTTTATGTTTTCTCCCCCTCCCCTCACTTTTCTTCATTACTGTTCTTCCGGGAAATTACTTCCCGTCAGCAGTATTTGCCCCCAGCGGGTGAATCAGATGGGGCTCTTTTTTTTTTATAGTCAATAAACACTGAAGGCTGAGGCCGGCCAATGAACACCCTGGTGCCGGCTAATGAAGAGCCTCAGATGAAAGCTTATGCAGAGGGGACAGGCATGGTGCGAATGTCCTGGGATCCAAGATTACTCGCTCTTCTCCCACATGCTGCATAACAGATAGTAATGATTATTAATTATTGAAGCAAAGAACATGAGAGCCAACATAGGCAGAAGGGGGGAAAAAAGTAAGCAGCACACTAGGATCCTCTGTTGAAACCATTTTAATTAGCACAAGTTATAGAGTCAAGGGAAATTGACCAAGATACTTAACATAGCTAAAGAATTTTTAAAAATTCTTTACCACTTTCTTCCTTTAAAAAAAAAGACAAGACAATTTAGCTTATATTTGTGTGTATTTGCTGATAAGCTGGAACATGAAAGTGCAATGGCTTCTACAGGCTTCCTTCAGTGATGGCGTGGGGGGCACAGAAAGGACAGGAAGCTCAGCAGGGTCCTTGTAGACTCTACTGAATCCTGAGGCTGTGAGTCCCAAGGCTCCTCTGGAGACGTGGCTTTTGTGTTCATACATGGTGAGGGCATTGGGACTCAAAAGCCGAAGCTCCACCCACCTTGATCTTCTTCCCTTCGTGCGCTGGACCGAAACCTTCATGAGATTCTCACTTCAAATTTCAAAGCTCGTGTCATTTGTGGTACGTTTTACTGTTTCTCTGGATATATCATGATGCCTGGAGCAGTGTCTCTATTAGAGACGCCGTGACACTATTTCTAAAGCTCAGAACCCAAGAGGGCGTAGGTGTGATTTTATTTTCAAATTCTTGGACCATCTTCACCTGTTTGAAACTCACTGGGAATTGTACTACAGTCCAACCTTCCTGCATTGTCAATTTCTCTGGTATTGACATCTCTAATAATCAAAGTTCTTTTTCTTTCTTTCTTTTTATTTCAGAGAGAGGGAGAGAGAGAGAACATACAAGCGGGGAAGAGGGGCTGAGGGGAGGAGAGGGAGAATCCCAAACAGGTTCCACATTCATTGCAGAGCCTGACATGGGGCTCAATCCCATGACTCTGGGCTTAGGACCTGAGCTGAAATTGAGAGGCAGATGTTCAACCGACTGAGTCATTCAGGTACCCCTAGAGTTTTCATTTCTAATTCAGTCACGTTTAGAAATCCAACTCTCATTATTATTGTAATGACCCTGGCTCTGTGACTAACAAGAGACAGAGACTGTGTTTTCTTTGCAAGAGTCCTTTTTGTTTTTGTTTTTTTAACCTTGTTCTAATAGTCACACTCTCTCACACTGAGTTCTTAAAGGAACTTTCTTTTTATGTTTTTATTTTGAGAGAGAGAGCATGCATGCACATGCATGCAGGTGGGGGAGGGGCTAGAGGGAGGGGTGAGGTCGGGGACAGAATCTCAAGCAGGCTCCATGGTCAGTGTGGAGCCCGATGCTGGGCTCGATTCTAGGACCCTGGGATCACGACCTGAGCCAAAATCAGGAGTCGGGGGCTCAAACGACTGAGCCACCCAGGTGTCCTGAAGACCTTTCAGTTGAACTGATTCAGATGTTCAACATCACATGTGACCTATTTTGCATCCCCTGACTTTGGTTCAAGCATAATCTCTTCACTCAATTGCTCATTCAAGGAACGTTTAGTAAGTGCTTCCCAGGTGCACATCATTGCCCTCAGCAGGGGATAAAGCAGCAAATCAGACAAATATTTTCCTTGCCCTCATGATGAGTAGGACACTAATGAGTTGCACCATTGAATAATTCACTGCAACGCTAGTTCAGTGCTAAGAGCTGAAATACAACAGGCTTGAGGCCAAATTGCTGAGACTCTAACCTTGCATTGGGGTCAAGGAGAACTTCCTTGGGAATGTAACATTTAAGCTTCTACTTAACTAGCAGTCAACTAAGAAAAGAGTGGGAAGAGGAAGTTGGCACACAGGGGACCAGTCCAAAAAAAGCCCATGAGGAGAGAGGCACCTGGGTGGCTCAGTTGGTTAGGTGTCATACTCTGATTTTGGCTCAGGTGATGATCTCACAGATTGTGGGTTCTATGCTGACGGTGCAGAGCCTGCTTGGGATTCTCTAACTCTCCTTCTCTCTGACTCCCCTGCTAATGCTCTTTCATGTGTGCACATTCTCTCCCCCTCCCTCTCTCTTTTCCAGAAGAAATAAGTAAACTTTAAAAGAAAAGAGAATTATTTTTTAAAAAGGGGGGCACCTTGGGGCGCCTGGGTGGCTTAGTCGGTTAAGTGTCCGACTTTCGCTTAGGTCATGATCTCTCGGTTCGTGGGTTCGAGCCCCTCTTCGGGCTCTGTGCTGACTGCCAGCTCAGAGCCTGGAGCCTATTTCAGTCTGTGACTCCCTCTCTCTCTGACCCTCCCCTGCTCACGCTGTCTCTCTCTCTCTGTCTCCTAGAAATAAATAAAACATTAAAAAAATTTAAATAAAAAGGGGGCACCTGGGTGGCTGGCTCAGTTGGTTAAGAGACTAACCTCGGCTCAGGTCATGATCTCAAGGCACATGAGTTCGAGCCCCACATCAGGCTCTGTACTATTCATGCAGAGTCTACTTGGGATTCTCTCTCTCTCTCTCTTTCGCTCTCAAAATAAACTTTGAAAAAAAGTTTATTTCTTTTTTTTTTTAATGTTTTTTATTTATTTCTAGGAGAGAGAGAGAGACAGCATGAGTAGGGGGAGGGTCAGAGAGAGAGGGAGTCACAGACTCTGAAACAGGCTCCAGGCTCTGAGCTGGCAGTCAGCACAGCGCCCGACGCGGGGCTCGTACCCACGAACCGCGAGATCATGACCCAAGCGAAAGTCGGACGCTCAACCGACCAAGCCACCCAGGCGCCCCTAAACTTTGAAAAAAAGTTTAAAAAAAAGACAGAAAAAGGCCATGAGGAGAAAAGCGAGCATGGTGAGATCAAACAACGTAGAGAAGGCTGAGTGCAGAGTGATGGGGAAAGAGGCCAGGCACAGATGATACAGGACTTTATAGATTGTGCTAAACATTTGGTCTTTATTCCAAAATAAGAACTACTGAGAGGGGCACCTGGGTGGCTCAGTGGGTTGAGCGACTGACTCTTGATTTCTGTTCAGATCATGATCCCACGGTTTGTGAGTTAGAGCCCCACATCCGGCTTCACATCACACTGACGGTACAGAGCGCTCTCTCTTTCTCTCCTTCTCTCTCTGCCCTTCTCCTTCTCTCTCTCTCTCTCTCAAAATGGATAAATTAAAAAAAAAAAGAACTACTGAGAGGTTTAAGCAAGAATGGGATATGGTGGGTCTGTATTTAAATAGAGAGCTATGGTTTAAACATGGAGAATGGATGAAACTGGAAGAACAGTGATGTATTGGTCAACTATGGCTGCATAACAAAATTCAGTGGCTGTAACAAGCACTTCTTATTTTTTGCTGAGGGGTCTGCAAACTGCCTGGTGTGGGTCTCCTTAAGACTGTGGATTGACTGACTCCGTTGGGCTGGAATCAGCAAAGCTTCGATGCAGGTTAGGATTAAATCTGTTCCACGTGTCTCCTCATTCCCCTTAGACCAGAAGCTACACAGGCCACATTCCTCTTATGATGAATGGCAAAAGAGCAAGAGTGCCCAGCCGAACTGTGGAAGCACCCCGAAGACCTCTCCGTAAACATTCATTGGCCACATCCAGTCTCATGGCCAAGCCCAAAAGAGTGGGATGGTGAGTAATAGTCCAATGTAACAAGAGGGTATGATCAAGGAATTTTCCATTCTGATGGAAACCAAATAAATGGTAGAGGCTAGTACCCTCCTCATCCTAAGTCATCTGCTTTAGCCCCCAAACAACTGCTTTAATTTTCCCAAAGCCGTTCATGGGGAGGGTAGAAAACCAGTATATTATTAGCCTAGAACTACTTTGATCATTCACAAAACAGGTGAGTCTCCGACCTCCATTTTCCCCCTGAGCCTATGGATGCAATGAAGAATGATTTTGCAAGTCTTCAGAAACAAATCAATCCGTTTTTGCACTTCCTTCTCTGTCAACACGAGGCGGGAGTTCTTCCTGTCACGGCTGGCTCTGCTTTGCCCAGGAAAGTGCTCCCTTTTCTGCCAGCTGCACCAAAGCTACCAATTCAACAATAGGTTCCAAATGGAAAAGAGACGCAGGTACCTAATTTATGATGGATGGATCCGGCACAGTGCTATGTACTCTCATCAATGTTTAGATAAAATTTTGTTTTTTAAATAATTTATTTTTTGAGGGGAAAAGAAAACCTGTTGTTTTGTCTAGTTTTTTGTTTTGTTTTTCCTGAAAGCCCTTCTGATTTCTTATCTCACATTCTTGGGCCCAGCTTTAACAGGAATATATTCACAGCAATTGTCCTGGGTCTTTAATCAAAGAAGCCAGTCTTGTTATGCAGATCAACATTTTTGGCGGGGTGTAAGGCTGAGGGGAAAGTTCAGGTTAAGTTGGAAGCAGCCCTGGGGAGTAAAAGTGAACTATTCTTGGCTGAATTCAAGTGGAGGCAATTCACTGAACGAAACCCAAAGGCGTCTGCTGATATCTTAGGTTGACTTTAATGAGTAGTTAGACTGAAATAGCTCCAGGCTCCAGGGGGTGGACCAAACCTATTGAGAACCTCTCCTGGGAGATGAAAAGGTGCTTTGAGAAGTAGTTTCGGCTTCTTCCCTGCCCCTAGCACAGGCTCAGCATGGGAGCGTTTCTGCTCATCTTACTAATTGGGGGCTAAGTACAGACAGAACCGAAAGGGACACTTATTTCACTAATAAGTAGAAAAGCTTCCTTGGGAACGAGAAGACAGGCTCACAGGAGGCAGGAGCCCTCAAGCAAGCATACAGGTGACACTTGTGACTTTCTAAAACAACTTTGAGCGGGCGATTTCTATTTAATTTCTTTTCGGAGTAAGTGACACACAGAAACAGCCTGCTAAAGGGGCTGCAGCGTCTGGAAAAAGATAAAGGGACTAGTTTTAATATGCCTTCCATTTCGGCAGCTAATGACACCCTGCTGCGGCAGACTATAATATTAACACACAAATTCCCGTAAACTCAGAAGCATTCTTTCAGGAGAATGTCTTGGGATATTTATTATATCTCCTTCGCAGAACTTATGTCATTAAAAAGGAAATATAACAGAAAAAGTAATTTATCTCACCTCCATTAAAGGAAAAAAACAAAGTAACAGAAATGTAGGCTTTTCTCACATTAGGTACTCCTGGTTAATTCTACTTTATGATCTTAATTTCCCATTCCTTCAAATATCTAGACTATGAATACAAGCTTCCCTTAGTCAAACCAAACACAAGGTCTCCATTTTATTTAGTATTCTTAAAACGCGTGTTTAGAGATTTAAAATATTGTATTCTAATGAAAGTGGTATTATTTAGCTTTTATACATTTGCTTCCTCGGTGGTTTCAAAGCAATTTATATATTTAATAGCCACTCTTCACAAAACAGCGACACGAACATTTGGAAAGCAACTCAACAAAGTGTAACAAAAGTGAAAGAGTGGCAGAATTATGACTAGAAATGGAGGGAAGGGGCTCAGGTCATGCTTGCCCAAAATACAGTACCTTGGCATATTACGTATTTTATTTATTTTTTAAAATTTTAATGCTTATTTATTTTTGAGAGAGAGAGAGAGAGAGTAATCAAGGGAGGGGCAGAGAGAGAGGGAGACACAGAATCTGAAATAGGCTCCAGGCTCTGAGCTGTCAGCACAGAGCCCGATGCGGGGCTTGAACCCATGAACGGTGAGATCATGACCTGAGCCAAAGTCAGATGTTTAACCAACTGAGCCACCCAGGCACCCCTAAATATTTTAAGCTGAAGGGATTTGAGAAAAGGCAGGTATTGGAAAGGGCTTCAACCTTCCCCTGAAGTGGGTCACAGAACCCTTGTGTGAGAGATGCCTCTCCAGTACCTGGAGGCCAGCAGCGTTGTTACCTCTGAAGACAAGGGACGTAGAGAGGAGTCCCAAGAGAAAGATCTTGCTAAGTTTCCCTCAGTTTACCACACTTATATTTGTCTTACTGTATCTTTCTGTGACTTTCCACTCTTCTTCAAACCTAGCATGAAAACACTCAGGTTTAGGGGCGCCTGCGTGGCTCAGTCAGTTGAATGTCTGACTCTTGATTTTGGCTGAGGTTGTGATCCCAGGGTCATGGGATTGAGGCCCGTGTTAGGCTCTGCGCTCAGTGTGGAGCCTGCTTGGGATTCTCTCTCCCTCCTTCTCTATCTTCTCTCTGACCAAACTCTCTGTTTCTCTGGGTCTTCGTTCCCTTATGAAGACTCCTGTGTCACATTAAAATGTAATTAAGTTTGTATGTTTTTTTCTTGTTAATCTCTCCATTGTAATAGGGGTCCCAGTCAATAACATAAAAGGGTAAAGGAAAGATATTTTTCCTCCCCTACAGGAGTATTCCAACTTTCTCTCCATTTAGTATTCTCCAAAACAACACAAATATTTTCATGAGATATGTCATTTATTAGATTGATCAAAGGATGAAGTAAAAAATTATAGATGAAATAGATCATTTAGATCAAATCACACAGATCATGATTATTTCCAAGCATAAAATTAAAAAAAATTTTTTTTTTAATGTTTTATTTCTAGGAGAGAGAGAGAGAGACAGCGTGAGCAGGGGAGGGTCAGAGAGAGAGGGAGTCACAGACTCTGAAACAGGCTCTAGGCTCTGAGCTGGCAGTCAGCACAGAGTCCAACGCGGGGGTGTAACCCACGAACCGCGAGATCATGACCCAAGCGAAAGTCAGACGCTTAACTGACTAAGCCACCCAGGTGCCCCACCAAGCATAAAATTCTTTAAAAAATTTTTTTTAATGTTTGATTTATTTTTGAGAGAGAGAGAGAGAGAGAGACAGCATGAGCAGGGGAGTGTCAGAGAGGGGGAGATACAGAATCTGAAGACACGCTTCCAGGCTCTGAGCTGGATGCGGGGCTCAAGCCCACGAACCGTGAGATCATGACCTGAGCAGAAGTCAGATGCTTAATCGACTGAGCCACCCAGGTGCTCCTAAAATTCTTTACAGTGTATAGATACACATCTGAAATAATGCTTCTAGGAGCACCTGGGTGGCTCAGTCAGTTAAGCATCCGACTCTTGGTTTAGACTTGGGTTACGAATCTTGTGGTTCATGAGTTTGAGCCCTGCATTGGGCTCTGTGCTGACAGCGAGGGGCCTGCTTGGGATTCTCTTTCCCTCTCTCTCTCAAAATAAATAAATGAACTTAAAGAAAAAACGAGAGAGATTTCTCAAAACATGTTTTCTTCTCTCCAGTTTCAAGTCCTTATCCTCACTAAAGCACATTTTGAGTTTCTCAGCCCCAAAGGGCCTAGAGTATACATACATTTTTTTGGTGTTTATTTTAAATCATTTTAAAACAGAGAGGCAGAGTATGAGCAGGGGAGGGGCAGAGAGAGAGAGAGGGAGACAGAGAATCCGAAGCAGGCTCCAGGCTCTGAGCTGTCAGCACAGAGCCGGGTGTGGGGCTCGAACCCACAACCCGTGAGAACATGACCTGAGCCGAAGTCAGATGCCTAACCGACTGAGCCACCCAGGTGCCCCTTGTTCAGTTATTTTTAATTGCAGTGCATCGTCTGAGGCTCTAAGGAACGCGGTCTTCCCAGAGGAAGACAACCAAACACTATGAAGCTTCCAAGAAGCTTCCAACTGACAGGCTCGAACCTCTCGGCTTCTGCAGACTCTCGGACCACAGACTCTCCACTGCGTACCCTTGGAGTGCGGTGAGCCCTTGTGCTTGAGGCCTTTTCGGCAGCTTGGCCTCCCTGCTTCGTGGTTACTGTGATGGCGAGAGGACTTCAAAAAGAAAAGTGAGTTAGGATGTCAAAAGGCCATACTCTAGAGGAATACCCAGAAGAGCCGTACTTTTAACCTGCGTCTTGCAATTTAATGAAAATATAAAATACTAGTTAACCCAGCTTCTAAATCTTGTTAATTCCAGGGCCAAACAGACTGGAAGGAATTACCGCTCGTTCATGGGGGTCTGTGGCACTGCCGACAGTTTTAATTTACATATTCATGCCGAACATTTTGAGAGGCAAAGAGCATTCTTTGGCCTTAGTAATGTATGCAGTAAGGGGGCAAAGTGGTTGAAAGGCTCTTGGCAAAATGGTCTGGGTTTATTTTTTCTGTAATAATTTCAAACTATCCATCATTCACTGCAGTGAGGTGGCATCCGATGGTGGGTTTGTAGTCTTTTATTTCGCCTGAGACAGGCTGTTCTTTGGCTGAGTTGTCTTCAAAAGAAGGCCTTACAGGGGCGCCTGGGTGCCTCAGTTGGTTAGGCATCCGACTTCGGCTCTGGTCATGATCTCACGGTTCCTGAGTTCAATACCCCTGGTGGGCTTCTCTGCTGCCAGCGCAGAGCCTGCTTCAGATCCTCCTCCTTCTGCCTATCTGTCCCTCTCCCACTCTCTCTGAAAAAAATAAACATTAAAAAAAAAAAAAAAGGCCAACCCAGCATACCCTTCTTACCATTTATAGGAAGAACAAAGCACTGAAACACAGAAATTGTTTTATTTATTTTTTAAAAGATTTATTTTTAAGTAAAACTCTACATCCAACGTGGAACTCAAACTTACAGCTCCGAGATCAAGAGTTGCACACTGCACTAACTGAGCCAGTGAGGAGCCCCTAGAAATTGTTTTAAATTGTTACCTTTCATTTAACAGCCCAGTCGTACAGTTGCTCATTGGAACTTACTTCTGCTTCAACCCCCGTTCTTTGAAAAATGCAGGAATTTTTCTCATTAAAATATTAGCTTGACCCAAAGATACCAAAAAGTTAGCTGCCTTAGCACTAGTTATTGCTGTCTGAGACCTCCCAAGAAGTTTAAAAAACCAGAAGATTAAATATAGCAAAATATGAACAGGAAACATAGTTTGCAAATCATTTAATCACTGTAACTGTATATAGAAATTTCAAATTACTCACTTTTCAGTCAATTTTTTTCTGAATTAAATACCAAATTTGTGAAACAAAATATATAACATGGCCCTCAAAAGAACTGTTAAATGGTAGATTAGCTCCAATGCAAAACTTCTTTCTGCATTAAGAAAGAGACCCACAGTAACCCTATGTGGTAGGTAGGTCCTACCTTCTATTGAACAGCAGTGGAGAATGAGCCTCATAAAGACGAAGTGACCTAACAAAGATCACGCGGTCACGAATGACAGTATCTTGCTGGGTACTGCAAACTTTGTAGCTTTTAGCCGAAGATTAATTTTAAGAGGAGTACTAGTCGTTACAAAATGAATACGCTAATGTGATTAATGACAAAATATTTCATTGATGTTAGTCTTATAGAAAGGGTAAAGGAAATAAAATTCACAACTCCAGAGAGCGCGCGGGGGCAGAAGCTGCTGTGGCGGCGGCGACAGCGGCTGCTGTCAGAGCTGGAGAGGGGCCGGGCGGAGTGGCCATGGAGGGTCAGCGCTGGCTGCCGCTGGAGGCCAATCCCGAGGTCACCAACCAGTTTCTCAAACAATTAGGTCTGCATCCTAACTGGCAGTTTGTTGATGTATATGGAATGGATCCTGAACTTCTCAGCATGGTACCAAGACCAGTGTGTGCAGTGTTACTTCTCTTCCCTATTACAGAAAAGTATGAAGTATTCAGAATGGAGGAGGAGGAAAAAATAAAATCTCAGGGACAAGATGTTACATCACCAGTATATTTTATGAAGCAAACAATCAGCAATGCCTGTGGAACAATTGGACTGATCCATGCTATTGCCAACAATAAAGACAAGATGCACTTTGAATCTGGATCAACCTTGAAAAAATTCCTGGAGGACTCCGTGTCAATGAGCCCTGAAGGACGAGCCAGATACCTAGAGAACTGACGCTATCTGAGTCATTCATGAGACCAGTGCCCACGAAGGTCAGACTGAGGTGCCAAGTATAGATGAAAAAGTAGATCTTCATTTTATTGCATTAGTTCATGTAGATGGGCATTTCTATGAATTAGGTGGATGGAAACCATTTCCAATTAACCATGGGGAAACTAGTGATGAAACTTTACTAGAGGATGCCATAGAAGTTTGCAAGAAGTTTATGGAACGTGACCCTGATGAATTGAGATTCAATGCAATTGCTCTATCTGCAGCATAGCTGGTCAGTGATGGAAACACCAAATACGGTATTATTTGCAACAAAAATTAAATCTTCTGCTGCCATATACTAACTCAAAAATTTTGATATTTTCATTAACTTGACGGATTAAACTTTATGTGAATTAAAAAAAAAAAATTCAGGACTCCAGGTTCATGCAGGCCCCTTTGAAATACCAAATACTTCTAATTTTCCTTAGCCTCTTACTGGAGGGGAAGGGGGAATCTTGTTATGGCTTAAAAGACAAAACCAAACCAAACCCCAAACACACGTACACAGCAATTCCATGCCTAGATAGAGACCCAAAAGAACTGAGACCAGGTATTTAAACACTTGGATACAAACATTCATAGCAATACTATGTGCACTAGCCAGAAAGTGGAAAAAAATCCAAATGTTCAAGACGTAAATGGATAAGCATGATGTAGTATCCGTGCAAGGACATATTTTCAGTCATGAACAGGAATGAAGTACTGTTATGTGCTACAACTTAGATTAACCTTGAAAATATGCTAAGTGAAGGAAGCCAGACACAAAGGGTCATATACCATGTGATTCCACTGACAGGAAATATCCAGAATAGTAAACCCAGAGACAGAAAGCAGGTTAGTGGTTTTTGGAGGGCTGGGATGTGGAGGAGGGCACGGGGAGTGACTGCTTAATGGGTGTGGGGTCTCCTTTGGGGGTGGTGAAAATGTTCTGGAACTAGATGACACAACACTGTGAAGATACGAAACACCACTGAACTGTGCATTTGTGAATTTTATATCATATGACTTTCACCTCGATTAAAAAAATGCAGGCTAGGGGCGCCTGGCTGGTTCAGTTGGTAGAGCATGAGACCCTATCTCGGGATCCTGAGTTCAAGCCCCACTGGGGTGTAGAGATGACTTGAAAAAACAAACAAACAAACAAACAAACAAATGCAGAATAATAAAATAATGATGATTGACCATAAAATCCTACATGAATAGCAGGTAATTTGCTTTTTGTTGGTTTGTCACAATTTCAGTGGGTTTCTGACCACTATAAACCAATATATAAAAAGTTACCCATTAAGAGTTCCAAATAAGGCATTAATGCAGCTGAGGTCCCTCCTTTGTCCAGCTGGCAGAGCACCTAGTAGAGTTTACAGTACACGAGAAGCTTCAGAAATGTTTTTAATCTGTATAAAGTGCAAAGGGAAAGAAAACTGAGACATGCATGAAAAAGCATAAATGGCCAGAGCCTAGAAAAGAAGCTAGCAGACACGCGCGTGGGGAAATCTACGTATGTGAGCACGAACAGAAGTATAAACACTCCAGAGTACGTGCTTCCTCCTAACTTAGTGTGTTTCTCCAAAAACAGAAGAATAAATCATAGTTTCCAGTCACCACGCTCTGGGTCTCAGCAAAGAGGTCACACATGGGGGGGGGGAACCTAGCTGCCACTTCCGATTGCTTCCTCGGTGAAACAAAGCAGGAGGTTAAGTTACACCAGGAGACTCTCAACAGGGCTCCCATTGTTCCAAGCTCACAACTCAGGGACACAATGGGCCCCTTTCATTCGGAGGCCCTACAGGCTGGGGGAACTGTCCCTCACTGACAACTTTTCGTTGGGAATTTTCATAAACACAGACTTGCCCAAATATGTGTTAATTAGTTTTTAAAACCAGCACAGAATAAAGAAACAAAACTCAATGGACGCTAAACCGAGAGTCAGGATCCCCAAGTCTCCTCACCAGTCGGTCTCGGATGGGACTTTCAGCAAGTCAACTTGCTCTTTCTGAGCCTCAGATTCCTTGGTTATAAGATGAAAATGGTTTCCAAGATCACTTAGAACTCTGAAATTCTACAAACACACATGACCGCCTACTGATGCTGCTACACTATTCACTCCAACAAATGGGGATAAATTATGAGAGAAGAGAATCATTAGTTCACATCTTTTCATTTACTGTCAGCACTTGAAACAAGGAGGCTTAATAAAAACAGGCCGAGAGACTGTTCTCTGTTCCTTCTCTCACACAAGACATAACGAATAAGGTCCGATGGGTTCCGTACCCCAACAATTTGGGATCCCGCAGGCAGGCAGGCCTGGAACACAATGAGGAAGGGGATAACCAGAAGCCAAAGCATATTTTGTCACCGTTTCTTAGGTTATCAATGCATTTCAAGAATCTCTTCTTTGCAATGATTCAAAATCCGTAGGAGACAAACGCCATTTACAGCAAGAATGTGACCAATGTCCCAAGCCGCCGCACCGCGTCATTGTTTTGTTTTTTCAACCTCAAAACTTGCCAATGCAAGAACTTTGTCTCCGGAGCCTACGAAGAAACAAACACAATAAACAAACAGTCATTTCAGATGCACTTACAGGTCCATCGATATCGAAACAGAAAATAAAACTAGCTTCTATTATCAGAGCATTTCCCCTAAACTTTCCCAGTACCAAGTCCCAATTTCCTCTCCCCTGCACAAATATCTTACACACAGGGGATGATTTATTGGCTACAAATCCTTACTCTAACTTACTGACTTCACTTAGTTACTTTATTTTTAAGTAATCTCTACTTGCAATGTGGGGCTCAAACTCACGACCCCTAAATCAAGAGTTGCAAGCGCTACACTGACAGCGCAGAGCCTGCTTGGGATTCTCTCTCTTTCTCTGTCTGCCCCTCCCTGACTCACACTGTCTCTCTCTTTCTCTCTCAAAATAAATAAACTTTAAATTAAAAAAAAAAAAAAAAAGAAAGAGTTGTATGTTCTACCAACTGAGCCAGCCAGGTGCCCCCTTATTCTAACTTTAAATATGAAATATAATATATAAAATTTTAGTTTATTTTTATATTTATATTTAGCTGACAAATTTATTTATTTATTTATGTTAATGTTTATTCATTTTTTTTTTTAATATTTTTTATTTATTTCTAGGAGAGAGAGAGACAGCGTGAGCAGGGGAGGGTCAGAGAGAGAGGGAGTCACAGACTCTGAAACAGACTCCAGGCTCTGAACTGGCAGTCAGCACAGAGCCCGACGCGGGGCTCGAACCCACGAAAGGCAAGATCATGACCCAAGCGAAAGTCGGACGCTTAACCGACTAAGCCACCCAGGCGCCCCCTAATGTTTATTCATTTTAGAGAGAAAGAGAGAGCGAGTGCACAGGCACGGGAGGGTCAGAGAGAGAGGGAGACACAGAATCTGAAGCAGGATCCAGGCTCTGAGCTGTCAGCACAGAGCTGGATGCAGGGCTCCAAACCATGAACTGCAAAATCATGACCTGAACCAAAGTCGGACACTCAACTGACTGAGCCACCCAGGCACCTGCTAGCTGACAAGTATTTTTAAAATATTAGGGTATATTAATTTACTATTTTTAATGAAGAAGTCAAGAGATTTATAAAGAAAACACTTCTGGTTTCACCTCTATTTTTTTCTTTTTTTTTTAAAGTAGGCTTCATGCCCAGCACGAAGCCCAGTGCAGGGCTTGAACTCAGGACCCTGTGATCACAACCTGAGCTGAGATCAAGAGTCAGAGTGAGCCGCCCAGGCACCCCTGGTTTTACTTCTACACTCAAGATAAGGCCATCTTGTTATCTCACTCTTGGTACCCGCTAATCTGCAGTGGTACTGCCAGGCCAGCTCTCAGAAACACAAGGAGACTCACCGAGGTCTGTAGACACTTTCTCAAACTGGCTGAGCACAGCACCTGCGTTTGCGGACAAGAAGGCCTCATCATCCGCGGTCAGCTGAACGAAACAAAACAAAGCACAGCCCGAGGGAGCCGATTCAGATCTTAACACGCGGTTCTAGGAAGCACCTTTCAGAATGTCTCAGCACCACAAAGTACATCACAGAGCAAGAAGTTCTGTACCAAATACTTTATACCTTTTCTTCATACCTGATATATGAAATTAAATATAGCTACCTTCTCTCCAAGTTTCCTGAGAGCCGTGAGTATCTCCACTTTCTGTTGAGTGTATAGGCCTCTTTCCAGCTTTCCTACCATGAGATCTCTATCCATCTGAAATGGATGAATGCAAAGAATATGGTACTTAAGTTAGAAACTTTGTGTCCCGGGCACCTGGGGTGGCTCAGGTGGTTAAGCATTCGACTTTGGCTCAGGTCATGATCTCATGGTTTGTGGGTTCGAGCCCCGCGTCAGGCTCTGTGCTAACAGCCAGTTCGGAGCCTGGAGCCTGTTTCTGATTCTGTGTCTCCCTCTCTCTGACCCTCCCCTGTTCATGCTGTCTCTCTCTCAGAAATAAATTAAAAGGAAGAAAAAAAGCATCTGACTTTGGCTCAGGTCATGACCTCACAGTTCATGGATTTGAGCCCCACGTGCGGCTCTTTGCTATCAGTGCAGAACTTGCTTCAGATCCTCTGCCCCTCCCCTGCTCGTGCTCTCTTTCTCCCTCTCAAAATGAATAAACATTAAAAAAAAAAAACCCACAAAATGTTTTACCTAGATTTTCAGTTTTTTTTTTTTTTGAGAAAGAAAGAGATAGCAGGGAAGGGGCAGAGAGAGAGGAGGAGAGAGAATCCCAAGCAGGCTCTGGGCTATGAGCACAGAGCCCAATGCAGGCCTCTAACCCACCAATTGAGAGATCATGACCTAAGCCAAAATCAAGAGTCGGCCACTTAACTGACTGAGCCACCCAGGTGCCCCCAGATCTACTTTCTCTTAAAGAAAAAGGATCCTCTAGTTCATTAATCTTAAAGAAAACTATAGAATCAATTCAAGGCAAACATGTCAGAAATATAATTGCATGGCTCTAATTAATCAATGTTCTTTTTTTTTTTTTTTGTAATCTCTATACCCAGTGTCAGGCTCAAACTCACAACCCTGAGATCAAGAGTCACATGCTCCACTGACTGAGCCAGCCAGGTGTCCCTCAGTTCTAATAAATCTTAATGCTAATCATAACCACTGCCTTGATTATAAATTTTATTGAGGAACTGGTAGGTCAAAAGCTTCCTTTAGAGAGAGGCTATCCTCTAAGAACTCATTCCCTTAAACTGAAGTGTGGCCTATACGCTTGAATGAGATAACTGGTATCAGGTCTCCAGGTGCGTTGGTTAAATATCATCTCTGTCGTCAGAAACATGGATAGCAGGTACTGTGCCCGGTACCATTCCATGTGCTTTACACACATTACGTAGTACATACAGTACATGCTTTACACATATTATTTCATTTACTCCTCATAACAACCTTAAGAGGTAGGAACTACCACCTTTTTATAGATAGGGAAACTGAGGCACAAGTTGAATAACATATTCAACTTCAATAGTAATATTTATTAAAAAGCTTATTGTGACACCTGGGTGGCTCAGTCGGTTAAGCCTCTGACTTCAGCTCAGGTCATGATCTCACAGTTTGTGAGTTCGAGCCCTACATTGGCCTCTGTGCTGACAGCTCAGAGCCTGGAGCCTGCTTCGGATTCTGTGTCTCCCTCTCTCTGCCCCTCCCCAACTTATGCTCTCTCTCTCTCTCTCAAAAATAAATAAACATAAAAACAAAGATTATTAATGTTAAAACTATTGAAAGTAAAGAGCAGGGATACAAATCCTGCCAGTCTGACCCAAGTCCATGCTCTTAACCACTATGGTACTGAATTACCAGTGGGTGCAAATCACTCGTTAATGCCTTAATTATATCTAGGTCTATATACAGACTTTGTCAAATCCTGGTTTATAGAGATGTTTGAAATTCTTAGATAAAGGCCACATGTGCAGAAACCAATGCTGCTAGTGAACTCTAGATGGCATTTCAACTCAGGGCTTCGGAAATAAATGGTCAACCCTGAAAGGTGGGGTTCAAGTAGAAGCAGTTAGTAGCAGTTTAAACTGCCATATGCTATTTACACCTCTATGTTCATTATCGACAATAATTGCTCAAGACTAATTTTGTCAGAAAACTGTGGGTTGTGGCTCTAAAATCAAGTGACCAATTTTTTTTTTTTAGTAATTGACTATTTTTAAGAGCAGTGTGAGGTTCACAGCAAATTGGGTAAACGGTACAAAGATTTCCCATATCCCCCCTGTCCCCACTCAAGCACAACCTCCTCATCATGAACACCCCCCACCAGAGAGGTTCACTGACACAACACACTCCCAAGTCCACAGCCTAAACATTAGGGTTCACTCCTGGCGGTGGGGTACATTCTCAACTGACCAATTTTTAAACTTCTGACTAACATAATGAGCAGATTCGGGAGCTGAGGAAAGAAACACGCACAGCAATGAAATCAATTTAAAGAGACTTTACCTCTGCTAACCTTGTCCGAAGTTGACCTGGTTGTTTCTTTGCAAATAATCTGATGACCTCTGGGGTCTTAAAGGCCTGGCTGATGGCTGCCTGGATAGCCTAGAATACAAGAAGGCAAAAACTAAGCAAAATATTTCGATGAATCAGATATTACAGTAATTGATAAATCTTCAATTACTAACAGGTAACTGTTCAGGTCTTTGTTCATCAAACACAGTTTTAATTTTAGTTTCCATCTGTCATTTCTGTGCCTGTCACTGGAGACAAATACATACTGAATGATGATCTGGAAGCTCATGCCGGTTTACTGATAAGCAGATGCTCACCTAGAAGTTAAACCCCCAAAAAGGGTTTCTTTTCTATCTTAAATATACTTACTAAAAAAAGAGAGAAAAACGGTCTGTGTCGCTAATGTAAGTAAATTATGCTCACCAGTTGCATTCCGCTCAGCTCATCTACCAAAGTCATGTTTCCAGACATAATTTTCTTCAGTGAATCATTAAATTCACTTAGTTGCTCCAGAGTTTCCTTTTTGGTTTCTTCTTATTCATCTGTATCAAGTTCCTCCCTGAAGTACAGCAAACATAATATACAAAAACAGAGTTCTAAGTGCCAGAATATCCAATCTAATACTTGGACTCTAAGACTTCATATACACATATTTACAAAAAATATCTTGAGGGATAAGGCTGAAAGGAAACAAAATGCTAATAATGGATGTGTTCAGATGTTAGTAATATGGGCGTTTTCCTGCAATGTGGTTACTTTGATAATTAAACATTCTTCTTTTACCAAAATGAGGCACACTTAACAAACCACATAATAACTTCCTTTTAAGCACTCTATGAATCAATGCATAACCTTGGGCAAGACACTCAACACGGCCGAGCCTCAGATCGGGTTTCTTGATCTATAAGCCACAGATAATGATAGTACTACCTTATAGGCCGCTATGAGCATTAAATGAAATGCAGAAAGTGCTGGACAAACAATAGGTACTTGACAATACAGCCATTTCTTTTATGATCATCACTGATGGTAGGTAAAATTCTGTGCACCTTGAAATACAACAGCAATGTACCACCTATCTTCTGCATAAGAAGCTATTTTTATTCACTACTTGAACAAGCCATTTATTAAACATTCACTGCAAATTTAACGACAGCTACCATTTATTGAGCACCAACTCTGAGCCAAATATTGTTTTGGCCCCTTGATTTGAAATATTTACAACAACCTTTCAAAGTAGTTAAAAAAGGCAATGAACTTTTGGTCCTTTGAACAGTTAAAGTTGAAAATACATGGGAAGTTCAAGTAGTATCTTCTCAGTTTTAGACCAAGCAGGGCTGTTTTAAATACTGAAGAGAAGGTAGGTGTTATTATTTTCACTTCACACTCAAGGAAATGGAAACTTAAGGGGGTTACTTTTATGACTCCAAAGCTTGCACTGAGTGTATTTCTCCAAGAGACAGAGCACTGTGAAGAACACCACGGGGAAAACCGAAATCACAATGGGCCTGCACCCAGAGCTTGTAATCTAGCTGCAGAAAAAAAGCCACTGGACTGCAAGTAGCACTGTTACACTCTTACCTGCACTCCTCTAGATCTTGTAATTGCTGCATGAGTCTATCCAACTGTTCTTCTAAATTCTGCTTTAATTTGCTTGTCTCTGTCTTTCCTCTGGAAGCCATTTTGATCTCTAGGAAGAACGATAAGCCCACATACAGTATATATTTGGTTATTTGAAATGATTCCACATACCAGTACAATTTACAATGGGCTATGTTCATCCTGAGCTACAGGTGTGGGAAAGACAGTTGTGCAAAGAGAATTTCATTTTAGGTCTAAAAGTTTAAACTCATATACTAGTAACACCCTACAAAAATGCCCAGCAGTCTTCTTAACTGACTTGACAAATTAATTAAACATCTTCACTATTGGTCCACCTTACTTTAAACAAATTTGGTAGTTAAAAACACAATCTTTTAAAAATGTTTATTTATTTTTGAGAGAAAGAGAGCACACGCACGAGTAGGAAGAGGCCAAGAGAGAGGAGGACAGAGGATCCAAAGCAGGCTCTGCAGTGACAGCAGTGAGCCCGATGCGGGGCTCGAACTCATGAACTATGAGATCATGACCTGAGCCGAAGCCAGATGTTCAACCAACTGAGCCACCCAGGCGCCCCTGAACACACAATTTTATAAAGAAATAGATCGGGGGGTGCCTGGGTGGCTCAGTCGGTTAAGTGCCCGCCTCTTGATTTCAGCTCAAGTCATGATCTTACAGTTTGTGAGTTCAAGCCCCACAGTGGACTCTGTGCTGACAATGCATACAGTGCCTGCTTGGAATTCTCTCTGTGGCCCTCTCCTGCTCTCTCTCTCTCTCTCAAGATAAATAAATAAACTTAAAAAAAAAGGAAAGAAATAGATGGGGGCTGGGACACCTGGGTGGCTCACTGTGTTAAGCAGCCAACCCTTACTCAGGTCACGATCTCACCATTAGTGGGGCTGAACTCTGCATGGGACTCCGCAGTGCAGAGCCCAGTTGGGATTCTCTCTCTCTCTCTTTCTCTGCCTCTCTCCTGCTCGCATATACTCTCTTTTTCTCTCTCTCAAAATAAATAAATAAAAACATTAAGAAAAAAAGAAATATATCAGATCTTTTTGCATTACAAAAAGATTCACTGTAACATTCTTTTTCATTCTTAATAAGTATTTTCCAGGACTCAGAACACTCCTTGTATTATCTTGTTGGTTTTATGTGCATTTACCTAACGGCTTGTGGGCACTAACAATTTTTGATATGAATTTTTCCTTTGGAAATGTGCCCCTGGATTACTTTTCTCTCTCTCTTTTTAAAAATATTTTTATTTATTTCTAGGAGAGAGAGAGAGAGAGAGAGAGAGAGAGACAGCGTGAGCAGGGGAGGGTCAGAGATAGAGGGAGATACAGACTCTGAAATAGGCTCCAGTCTCCGAGCTGGCAGTCAGCACAGAGCCCGACGCGGGGCTCGAACCCACGAACCGTGAGATCATGACCTAAGCGAAAGTTGGACGCTTAACCGACTAAGCCACCCAGGTGCCCCTGGATTATTTTTCTCTTACTGATTTATAGGAGTATGAAGCCTTTGCAGTTATGTTGCAAATATTATCTCTTGTCTCTTGACTTTAAATTTTACTTATTGGTGTTTTTTTGGCCATGATAAAATTATTATTGTTTATTTTTGAGAGAGAGGGTGTGCATGTACACATGTGTGCGTGCAGGAGAGGGGCAGAGAGAGAGGGAGACAGAAGACCCGAAGCGGGCTCTGTGCTGATAGCAGAGAGCCTGATGAGGGGCTTGAACTCACAAACTGTGAGATCATGACCTGAGCCAAAGTCTGACACTTAACAAGCTAAGCCATCCAAGCGCCCAAAGATAAATTATTTTTAATGGCCAAATCTGTCTTCTTCTGACTTCTTAGTTTTATGTCCCATGAAGGCAGGCCCTAACCATCTTAAGATTTAAAAAAACATACTGTTTTGTATTCTAAGACTTATATAAATTTTTCTTTTTTTACATTCAGCTTTTTTTTTTTTTTTTTTGAGAAAAAGAGAGAGAGAGAAAGAATCCCAATCCTGATTATTGCTAGTGTAGATAAGAGCTGCTGATTTTGGTGTGTTGGTATTGGATGCATTTATCTCAATATTTATAGTGTTTAAGGGGTGCCTGGGTGGCTCAGTTGGTTAAGGGTCCGACTCTTGGTTTTGGCTTAGGTCATGATCTCACAGTTCGTGGGTTTGAGCCCTGGGTTGAGCCCTGTGCTGGCAGTGTGGAGCCTGAGAGATTCTTTCTCTCTCCTTCTATGTCTGTCCCCCGAACTCTCTCTCACTCACGGTAAATAAATAAACTTAAAAACCACAACAACAACACAGTGTTTAAGTTTTTCCATTTATAAAAACTAAACTTACATTTCTTTTAGGAAACATGTTTTGCTTAATATTAGGTATAACGATTCATCAAAACCTAAATCCTAGGGTAACTTATTAAAGCATTTAAAAATTTCCTACACATAATCACCACCAGATGATCTGGTATATGAACGTCAATGAAGAGAATTCCTTATATCATATTTCAAAATGGAATGTAACCAGGGCGCCTGGGTGGCTGAGTTGGTTGAGCGTCCGACTTCAGCTCAGGTCACGATCTCACAGTCCATGGGTTTGAGCCCTGTGTCGGGCTCTGCGCTGACAGCTCAGAGCCTGGAGCCTGCTTCCGATTCTGTGTCTCTCTCTGCCCCTCCCTTGCTTGTGCTCTGTCTCTCTCTGCTTCTCAGAAATAAACAAACATTAAAAAAAGTTTTTTTAAAGAAATTAAAGAAAAATGGAATGTAATCAGTGAAAATCTATTCTTACTGCTATCCCTTTTAAAATCAGTTTAAATCATCTACAATGATTAATGATACATACATATAAATAGGCTACAATATAGCCAGAAGTGGAACTTATTATAGCTATACGTCATGTATAATAGGTTAATCAAAAGTGTAATTATTATAGCCATGCTTCATGTATAATTTCTCTTGGGAAATATAATTTAAATTTTATTTTAGGCTCAGCTGGCTAAGTGTCTGACTTAGTTTCTGTTCAGATCATGATCTCATGGTTGGTGGGATTGAGCTCCACACTGGAATCTATGCTGACAGCATAGAGCCTGCCTGGGATTTTCTCTCTCCGTTTCTCTTGGCCTTTCCCCTGCTTACATGTGTGCACTAGCACTCTCTCTCTGGCTCTCAAAAATAAACATTTTAAATATAAACAAACAAACAAATAAATAGGACATCTGGTGGCTCAGTCAGTTGAGCATTGGACTTTGGCTCAGGTCATGATCTCACAGCTCATGGGTTCAAGTCCCATATCAGGCTCTGTGAGGACAGCTTGGAGCCTGGAGCCTACTTTGGATTGTGTCTCCCTCTCTCTCTGCCCCTACTTTCCTTGTGCTCTGTCTCTCTCTCTCTCAAAAATAGACATTAAAATAAATAAATAAAAATAAACAAATAAATAAACTTTATTTTAAGGGCACCTGGGTGGCCCAGTTGGTTGAGCATGTGACTCTTGATTTTGGCTCAGGTCATGATCTCAGGGTTGTGGGATGGATCCCTGAGTTAGGCTCCACACTGATCTTGGAGCCTGCTTGAGATTCTCTCCCTCTGCCCCTCTCTCCTGCTTGCAAGCTCGTTCTCTCAAAACAACAAAAAAAGTTAAAAAAATTTAAAAATTTTTATATCTGTTGAATTTTCCAGTGAAAGTTGAGCCAAACCTAAAACTGACAGTGTCTTTTCAGGCTCAATTTCCTACAGTCTAACCATGCTGAACTACTGAACTACTTGCTGTTTCAATTTTAGTATATGTGCTGCCGAAGTGAGTACTACTTGCTGTTTCGAAACATGCCATGCACTTTCATTCTTTTCCTCTAAGCGTGCTTTTTTTTTTTTTTTGGTACCTATGAAGCCCAGGTAATCAAGCTCTAGTTCGAGTTTCAAGTTTCAGCTTCTCCATAATGTCTTTCTTGGTTTCCTCTCAATCACTAAATTATTTGTGACTAGGGATTTTCTTTTTAAATATTTATTTATCTTTGAGTGAGAGAATGAATGAGTGAGGAAGGGGGGGAGAGAGAGAGAGAGAGAGAATGAATTCAAAGCAGGCTCTGCACAGGGAGCTCAAATTCCCACAAGGGGCTTGAAGTCACAAAAAGTGAGGTCATGACCTGAGCTCAACCACCTGAACCACACAGGCACTTCTTTATACATTAGCAGCTACCATAATGTTGGGCAGACATAAAGTACTGGATAAATAATTGGTAAATGAATAATGATTGCTTCTTCCATTGCATTTCACATCTTATTCTCTACTTAGTAGTTATCCTGCCTTAAATTATATGTGCTTTCATTATAGCACATTATTGGTCTGTCTTCCTCTCCAGACTAAACTCTCAGAGAGGAGAAAATGAGTTTCATTCCTCTTTTAGCATCCTCAGCATTTAGTAGAGAATAGATATTCAATAACTGGATAAAGTGCATAAAGGTACCAGATATTTTGAAGGGGTAAAACTATTTTAAATAAACTTCAGGGAAGAAGGGGACACTTTAAAAGCCTTATCCTGGGGGCGCCTGGGTGACTCAGTCAGTTATGCATCCGACTTCGGCTCAAGTCTTGATCTCACAGTTCGTGGGTTCAAGCCCTGCTTCGGGCTCTGTACTGACAGCTCAGAGCCCGGAGCCTGCCTGGGATTCTGTGTCTCCCTCTCTCTCTGCACCTTCTCCATTTATGCTCTGTCTCTGTTTCTCAAAAATAAATAAAAGTTAAAAAATTTTTTTAATTAAAAAAATAAAAGCTGGGCCAACGCCCTGGCGGAGAAGCTGCGGTCATTGAACTTGAAATATTTAAAGTGGATACAAAACTGTTTCAGCAATGCAGACAATTAAGTGTGTTGTTGTGGGCGATGGTGCCGTTGGTAAAACATGTCTCCTGATATCCTACACAACAAACAAATTTCCATCGGAGTATCTACCGACTGTTTTTGACAACTATGCAGTCACAGTTATGATTGGTGGAGAGCCATATACTCTTGGACTTTTTGATACTGCAGGGCAAGAGGATTATGACAGATTACGACCACTGAGTTATCCACAAACAGATGTATTTCTAGTCTGTTTTTCAGTGGTCTCTCCATCTTCATTTGAAAATGTGAAGGAGAAGTGGGTGCCTGAGATAACTCACCACTGTCCAAAGACTCCTTTCTTGCTTGTTGGGGCCCAAATTGATCTCCGAGATGACCCCTCTACGATTGAGAAACTTGCCAAGAACAAACAGAAGACTATCACTCCAGAGACTGGTGAAAAGCTGGCCCGTGACCTGAAGGCGGTCAAGTACGTGGAGTGTTCTGCACTCACACAGAAAGGCCTAAAGAATGTATTTGACGAAGCAATATTGGCTGCCCTGGAGCCTCCAGAACAGAAGAAGACCCGCAGGTGTGTGCTGCTATGAAGGTCGCCAGAGCCCTTTCGGCACAGCTGGGGTCAGCACCGTACTTAAAGCAATCAAACTAAAGATTAAAAATTAGAATTCGTTTTTGCAATAATGAAAAAAAAAAGCCGCATCCTGGCACTGCTCGTTATTCGAAATTTATCCTAGAAAGATTAACTCGCTGGCACCACCTAGTAGTCAATAAAGGCGGTGCACCTTTCACAGAGCTGCCGAAAGCCTGCTCAAAAACTGTAAATCTGGAGCGGAAGATGCTCCTTTCACGCTCACCTGGCCTCTTAGCACTTTGAACTCCGCACAATGTTGCCCGGTCCCAAAGTGCATAAACCTCCAACTGTTGTAGTTCCAAGCGTCATAAACTTGACGAAAGCCAAACTGTTCATCAGAGCTACAAGAAGCTCAAAGTTCAACCCACTGGGAGGTGGAGTTGGCTGAGGAATAGGAAACCATCAACAAGTAGTTTCATTCACTTTATATAAACTTGGCCTAACGCAGTCCAGATAACTTCCACCTGAGCAGCCTGGGTTCGAAACACACCCTTTCCGTTTCAGGAAGACACCACGGCGGGGGGTGGAGGACAGCGGGGTAAGGGAGGGAGGGAGCCCGTTTTCTCCCTCTATTGCGCCTCGGGCAGCCTGAGGCTCCCTAGAGAGGTCGCGGGCATGACTGGGGGAAAGCCCTGCACCCCCGCACGCCTGGAGGGAAGCTGTCAAACCCAGCATCAGGGAGAAGGGCGGAGAGCACACGTTTTCCCGGCTGGACGTGAGCAGCGTCTGGACCTCAACCATCCGGACGCGTCAGGGAGCAGCTCGGGCCGCAGCCCCAAATCCCGTCCGCACGGGGGAACTCGAAGCTCCCGCACTTGGGTCCTGCGGCGGCCGGGCTCGACTAGGCCCCACCTGCCAGCAGAGGTGGCCGGGAACCCCCGCCCCCGAAACTCTTCCGACGCCCCCTCCCCAGAGCAGACCCAGAACAGCCTCCTCGGGCCCTCTGGGTCCCCTCTGCGCCTCCGCCACCGCGTTGGTCCCAAAGTTGGGAGCCAGGGGCCCCGCCTACCTGAGGGTCCGGGCCGGGCGGACGCTCGCAGGAGGAGCACTTCCGCCAGACGCATGCACTTCCGGCCTCCGGGAGCCAATGAGGATGCGGCCTCTGGTGTTTCCCTTTCTGGCGTCCGGGCTGCGGGTCGTCTCCGGGAGGACTCGGGCCGGCGACCCTGAGTGGTAAGTCCCCTGGCTGGACCCCTTCTGAACTCAGTCTTTAGGGGATTCAGCCCAGGAAGGACTCTTTCTGTCGTACGTAGAGGGGAACCCAAGATGGCGGGATCTTTGAGGGGCAGATGTAACGGTCCTCCAGGCAAGGTCATATTTCTTGCCTGAGGCAAGAAGTTTTGCTCCTTCATTCTTTCCATCTTTCCGTGGAACCAAGAGGCTCGGTAAATTTTCCTCTGGTCCCCTCTGAACAGGTTAAAAAAAAAAAAAGTCCCTTTCTAGAGGCTTCTTGGGTTTGGTGGAGGTGGGTGGTGGGCGGAGGAGAAAGTTTTCCATTCTGGAGCACTTCTCTTTCCTCCGAAATCCATTTTTCCACGTGTAAAGGCGAGACCCACCGTCCGGAAGCGGTTTGACACTCACACCCCTTGCGGACACTACTCGCTGTTGGGCAGTGGTTGAAAGTTACAGAGAAAACTGGGTGGAAACCATTTTCTGGTGTTCTCAGCCCTTGTTCTCGAGTCCATGGTCTCCAAGACCACAGCAGGGTTGACGGCAAAATTGTTACAGAGGTGTTGCTTGTAAAACGTTATTTTTTTGAGTTTACGTTTTTTGAGAGAGAGTGCGTATGAGAATCTCAAGCAGGCTTTATGCTGTCTGCGCAGAGCCTGCTTTAGGCCTCGACCTCGGGAACAAAACTGTGAGATCATGACCTCCACCAAAATCAGGAGGTGGTGGCTTAACCATCTGAGCCTTTCAGGCCCCCCCCACCCTGAGGTGTTGTCTTTAAAGCCATTCCTGCCACCCCAAACAGACTTCCAACTAAGGTTACCATAGAAGTCGACCAGAATGAATCACTTCTGCCATTTCTAATTGTAGAATTTCTTACTACCATAAACTGTTTTTCAGAGTTAGAAGCTGGATGTGAAATCACTGTTCTAGCCCAACTGAAGAGAAGACTGTTGGCACAATTGGAATGGTTCCATTAACCTACCTTGCAAAAACACTTGAGGTTCACAGAATTTCCTTTGTGAAAGTAAGTGACTGTTACTTTAATTATCTCCGATTTTTGTTATGCGGACACATGAAGAAGTGTCAACGTTTTGAGTGGTGTGGAGCCCCTGGAAGCAAATAGGGTCAGTGCCAAACAAAAGGAAACTGAAAAATATTGGTTGGTTCCCAGTTTGAAGAACTTGCGAAATAAACATTTGCTCATTGTGTACTTCCCCTGATTTTGATGAGGATACCAGGATGTTCCGTTCAGGCATTTGTGTGGGTTTTAGTGTGTGCTGGCACAGAGCTGTGGAGGAAGGGCCTCACCTGATCCTGCGTTGTGTTTACCTGCTCTTCTTTCCCAGTGACCTCATTTGATTTAGCACTTCTATGCCGACGCCTTTCTCTGAGCTCTTGTTTAGAGTTAATGGATAATGAAAAAAATGTTCCTAGAGCATAAGTAAGAGAAATTGGTTTGGGTTCCAGTTGTCAAACAAATATAGAATCCGGGTTTTGGAGGGGGGATGGGGAAGAAAGAGAAGAAATTGTAAAAAGAAGGATAACACATGAGGTGGGTGGTCACCAGAGAGAGCATGGGAGGAAATGACCTCAGAGCTGGGAGTCCTAATTGAGAAACCAGGTAAATACTACTTGGCAGCTGCAGAGTTTAGGACATTTTAACTTGGACTTGGGATGGGAGCCCGGAGAGGATGGGTTGCTCCAACTAGGTGGGAAAAGTGCTGGGGCAGATGAAACTCGAGTGCTAACAAGCAGTACATGAGCCAAGGGCTCTCTGAACATGTGGACCTCTTTTAAATGCCTACCAGTAGATACCTTGTACCATGGTCAATCTTGTGACATAGTTAAGAGCATAAATTCTTTTTTTAATTTTTGAGCAGGGGGAGAGTGCCTGGGGGAGGGGCAGAGAAAGAGGGAGACAGAGAATTGGAAGCAGGCTCTAGGTTCTGAGCTGTCAGCACAGAGCCCAATGTGGGGCTTGAACTCATGAACCATGAGATCATGACCTGAGGCAAAGTCAGATGCTTAACCAACTGAGCCACCCAGGTACCCCTAGGTTGTGTTACCTTTTTTTTTTTTTAAGTTTTATTTATTTCTGTGAGAGAGACAGCATGAGCAGGGTAGGGTCACAGAGAGAGAGAGGTACAGAATCTGAAACAGGCTCCAGGCTCTGAGCTAACTGTCAGCACAGAGCCCAATGCAGGGCTCAAACCCACAAACCGTGAGATCATGCCCTGAGCCGAAGTCGGCCACTTAACTGACTGAGCCACCTAGATGCCCCCTGTTACTTTTAAATAGTTTCTGTTAATCGTAGTTGAATTATTTCAGAGGGTTTCATTGTTAATATATGCAAATTCCAGCTGTTTAACATAAATATTTGGTTTGTTGTTTCTGGGCTGTGTATATATATATATATATATATATATATTTTAATTTTATTTATTTACTTTTTAAAGTAAGCTCTATACCCAGTGTCGGGCTTGAACTCACACCCCCAAGATTCAGAGGCACATGCTCTACAGACTAAATCAGCCAGGTGGCTGAGAATTTAGAGATTTGCTTTGTTTTTTTAAAGTAATCTCTCCCTTTAACATGGGGGCTCGAACTCACAACTTGGACATTGAGAGTCGCATGCTCTACCGATTAAGCCAGCCGGGCACCCCCAATCGAGTTTCTAATTCCTAAGTTTCAACACTAGGTTTGAAATTTGGAAAGTGCTCAGAAAAGTCAGCATGTTGGATGGATGGTGTGTTTGGTAGGTAACTTCCCCTCCAGCAGGGGCTACCTGAATAGAGAAGCAGGTAGAAACAGCCATTCCCACTTGTGAAGGCCTGTGTCTGTCCTACATGTGCTGGGAGATGTTTATATTGAATTTGATCCTCCTGCCAACAGATAGTTCTTTTCCTCAAGAAATAGAGGAAGAGGTTGAGAACATCTGTGATTCACTAGCTCCTACTGAAAAACCTCAGGATCTGTGAATACACACAGAAGAAGCAAGAAGACAAAAAACATCATGAAGGTCAATTGGCTATTTTCTCTAGACAACAATCGACTGTCCTGATGTAAAAGATTGTTGTGACTCATGTGGTGGAGATTGTGGTTAGTTTTACTTTAAAATTTCCCATTACATTTTTAAAGAACAATAGATTGTTCAAACACACAGTCTGAATCACTGTGTTCTTTTGAAACTAAATCTTTGTGGGTTTTTTTTTTTTTTTTAGAGAGAGAGAGAGAGCGCGTGCGCATGCAGGTGAGCGAGGGGCAGAGAGAGAGAGCTAGAGGGAGAGGAGCGGGCTCTCCTGAAGCAGGGCTCATGTCCACCCAATGTAGGTCTCCACCTCACGAATCGTGAGACCATGACCTGAGCTGAAGTCAGATGCTTAACTGACTGAGCCACCCAGGTGCCCGAAACCAAACCTTTGTTCATTACTGAGGTTTACATTTTCCTTCTTCCTTTTCAGTGCTTGTTTCTATAGCAACCATCCACCTGATGATAATATTTTCATGAAATAAAAAAGGAAATTCTGAGAGAGTAATAATCTTGAAAGTATTTAAAAGAACATCCTTTTTAAAAAATTTTTTAAATGTTTTTTTAATTTATTTTTGAGAGAGAGAGAGAGGCAGCATGAGCAGGGGAGGGCCACAGGGAGAGGGAGACACAGAATCGGAAGCAGCCTTCAGGCTTTGACCTGGCTGTCAGCACAGACGCTGACATGGGGCTTGAACCCACAAACCGTGAGATCATGACCTGAGCCGAAGTTGGACGCTTAACCAAATGAACCACCCAGGTGCCCCTAAAAGAACATCCTTATTTGGGGCGAATTTGGTCATGATGTCAGTCTGGTGATTTGGGTTGAACTGTTCCTTTTGATGCATTGTCCGTGCTCATTAACACTTGAAGACAACTTTCTTTCAGATGACTGGTTCTGATGCGCTTCCCTTTGTCTTAGCTCTGATGTCCGCGGGCCACTGGACTCCGGGGTAGCAGGGTAGGAGCTGACCTGCTCGCTGGCAGTGGTCAGGTGCCGAGGCTGCTGGGACAGGCTGGCCTGCTGACCCCCTCTGTGGGGGACGGGCGACCAGCAGGGCTCAGATGCCAACATTAGACCATTGCTTTAGCGTCTGGTCGTGCGCGGGTCCCACCGCCCAGCCACGTCAGCCCCAGGCCCGAGAAAAGCACTGCAGGATGAAGAAGGGGATCTAATTAAATGGACATCACATGAAAAGGATTGCTTTTCATGTCCTATTCTAACCCTCTGTGCTCTCTCTTTGCTTTTCTACTTCCTGTGTTTCTTGGAGCGTTTGCTTTAAGAGGAGCTGGGGCTTCTCTTACAAGGGGACAGCCCTGTCCTCGAAGGACCACTAAGCCCCTGACAAGCACAGGCTGCTGGGGAAGTTTTGCTCACCTGTGGAAACCACGCTGCCCACCGACAGCAACACGGACAAGTAGTAAAGTTCAGGGGACGTTTTTTCCTGTATTTGGGAGGAGAAAAGCATCGTGAGGGATCCTTGTCTTTTCGTTGGAACCCCTGTTTACGGTGTTCTGGCCGAAAGGATTTAAACAGTGGCCCCAGGGGCGCCTGGGTGGCTTAGTCGGTTAAGCGTCCGACTTTCGCTTAGGTCATGATCTTGCGGTTTGTGGGTTCGAGCCCCGCGTCGGGCTCTGTGCTGCCAGCTCAGAGCCTGGAGCCTGTTTCAGAGTCTGTGACTCCCTCTCTCTCTGACCCTCCCCTGCTCACGCTGACTCTCTCTCTCCTAGAAATAAATAAGACATTAAAAAAAAAAATAAAAAAAAACCAAAACAGTGGCCTCAGCTTAGCAAGAGACGGAAGGCTTGCCGCACACTTTGCAAAATGCAGTCCAGTAGCTCCACTCTGCAGCGGTAGCTCAACTTTGTTTTTTTCTTTTTAGTCTAATAAAGTAGAATTTACCCAGAAAAAGAAAAATCTCTCCCAGAATTTTTATTTATTTTGTCATTTTTTAAATGTTTATTTTTGAGAGCGAAACAGAACATTAGCAGGGGAGGGGCAGAGAGAGAGGGAGACAAAATCTGAAGCAGGCTCCAGGCTCTGAGCTGTCAGCGCAGAATCTGACGCGGGGCTCAAACTCACAAACCCTGAGCCAAAGTTGGACGCCTAACTGACTGAGCCACCCAGGCGCCCCTCTCCTGGAGTTTTTAAAACTTTCCCTGGTGAAATGTCTTAACTGCAGTGTATCTAATTAGGAATTCCGTCTCTACCTATCTCTGTTTTTACTGTGAGTAGGAAATAAATATTGAAGACTAATTGTGTATTACGTACAGCCAAGCTTTCAGAGTAAGATGAGCCTTTAGAGATTCAGTATTTAAACACATACACAGTCAGTTGCCAAAACTGTTAACACCACCGTACAGACTCCTTCACCGAAGGATCCCACACCAAACACAGCAAACATCCTCTCCAGTGCCTGTGGGACGGGCTCCATCCACGTAAGCAGCACAGCAAAGCCTAAAAGGACAGCCAGAGCAGCATCGATTTACTGGGTTTGATTATCTCAGAAATATGTTCTTTTCTTTTTTTTCTTGGTAAGTTTATTTATTTTGAGAGAGACAGAGAGGTTGTGAGCCAGAGAGGGGCAGAGAGAGAGGGAGACTCTTCCAGCAGGCTCCACACTCTCAGCGCAGAGCCCTACGTGGGGCTCAAACTCCCAAACCAAGAGTCATAACCTGAGTGGAAATCAGGAGTTGGACGCTAAACTGACCGAGCCACCCAGGTGCCCCGCAGAAATGCCATTCTTGAACACAAACCCTAACAGTGTATGTTTCCTTACTTCCCTACTGTGGTACACAAGTGCTGAAAACCCAGCCAGGCTAAGGTTTTCCTTTAATATACAGGTTGTGTTCTTACTAATGGCATTGTTGGATAGGAACGACGACTGTTTTTTTTTAATGATTCCAGTTATCTCATTTAAACCTTAGCAAAACGGAAGCAGGTATTTAATCTCCATGTTGTAAATGAGGTAGGGAGAGCTCAGAGAGGTTAAGTCATTCATCGTGAATGTGTCAGCTGGCTTCCCTCTGTCTCCAAAGCCAGTGCTTGCCTCCGTTACATGCATCACCGCTTACGGAGCTGAGATTTAGTGGGAGATTCTAGGGCCGTGCCCAAGGCCTTCAATAACGACTTTTTCATTAAAATTTAGGGACAATGCCTGGCTGGCTCAGTCAGTGGAGCATGTGACTCTCGATCTTGGGGTTGTTTGAGCCCCACGTTGGATCTAGAGATGAATTAATAAATAAAAATCTTAAAAAGAAATTTAGACATAGTTTTTATTTAAATTATGCACCACTCTTCTAAGCACACACATAGGCTTAGAATCAAAATGTATTAATTAAGACATTCCTAAAACTTCACGTTTCAGAGTCCAACAATTCTCTGTTACTTTTTATTTCAAGTTGTTGAGGTGCCTGCTATTCCATGCAGTATTGTCTCCAGTTCAGTAAATATTTATTAAGTGAGTAAATGAATCTGGTATTTTTTTTTAATGTTTTATTTATTTCTAGGAGAGAGAGAGAGAGACAGCGTGAGCAGGGGAGGGTCAGAGAGAGGGAGTCACAGACTGAAACAGGCTCCAGGCTCTGAGCTGGCAGTCAGCACAGAGCCCGACGCGGGGCCCGAACCCATGAACCGCGAGATCATGACCTAAGCGAAAGTCAGACGCTTAACCGACTAAGCCACCCAGGCGCCCCTGAATCTGGTATTTTTTATAGCTAAAGAATTTTTAATAACATCAACACAAAATATTTGCATAAGTTTCACCCTGTGAGCTGAAGAAGTTCCATCTTCCCCCTTTTTGGTTTGGCAGCGTCTGACAAATAGTAGGCACTTAATTGCTTGATAAATGCACACTTACCAATTGTGAAGAAAGTAAAGATGATGTTACCAACCAGGTTGGTAAGGAGAGGTTGCCTGCAGTATCGGGCAGATCTGGGCCTAAAATCAATACACTGGGTCATACATTAATTTATCAATTATTGTCGCCCTAGAAGCACAATACCAGAAGGCACTAACCCTTGAATTCTAATCCTGATTCTGGCCTTGGGTTCATTTGGCTCGAGGCAACTTATTTTTCTTAACTGCCAATTAATGCTATGGAACAGCCCCCTAGTAACATTGAGACTTGTTAATAGTTCTGATCGCTGGACAAGTACTGTTTACCCTCTTTCTAATTCGTGTTAACTTGATATTTCGGTGGCAAATGTCAAGAAGATGGTTGGTGGAAATCCCAGCCTCCCGAAGGAAGGAGATTGGCCTAACTGCACACAAACTCCTAGGACAGAGGTTGGCAAGTTTGAATTAGGCCAATTCCAAAGTGAGTGTCCCAGTTCCCACTTCTGTTTTGCCCCTTTTGTGGATTCTTAGTTTCCGGATTATTTTCGACTTACCACATGCTTAGAGCTGCCGTTTTTTTATTTTGAATGCATCAGGCTGCCTTTGTTTTCATATGTCCCATGACAGAGTTATTAGCTAACTGACCTTTTCTGCGAGACTAATGTCCAGCATAGAATATGAAATAAGGTATCAAGTCATAATCTGGTCACGTACACCTATGTCACCCGCAGCCTGGCAGCTGGCAGCTAATACCAGGCTGTTGAGGCCGGTCCCTCGGGAATCCATCAGTGAAAACATTGGTGCCGTCGTTGTCGCCCATGTAACAGCTTCTTGTACTAAAAGAAGTAAGTGTTAAACTCAGTCTGCCCGAATCCCAGCTGTCCTGTTCGTGTTGAGATTTTTGACTTTTTCAAAGAGGTGAAGCAGGCGACTACCATCGATAACAGGGGCACGCTCGTGGGCCCGGCTGCCGTTAGCCCTGTCACGGAATGGCAGGGCACCCCCCGGCTGTCGCCAGGGGTCAGGCCCGCGGGCCCCGCTGCCCTGTGCGGGGACTGGCTGGCAGAAGCACTTACCTCAGCAGAACGTACAGCTGGAGGCCTAGAGCGGTGGTCCCGAACAAGAACACTGTCACTTGGCTGCACGGGACACAGCGAGTCACGTTTTACGTTACTTCTTTAGTGATAAAATGGCTTCAAGAAACCAGATTCAGGTTCTGTTTCTTGACAATGTCACGTTAAACCACAGAGATAAAGTTTTAAACATAACTTGAGATCCATTCCATTTGAACGCAATCATGTCTAATAATACGTCACTGAGAATTAGAGCTGCCATTTCTTGAACTCCTACTACATAGCAGGCGCTGTCGATACTGGTCCCCAAGGGATCTTTAGAACCTTGGTTGCTTTACTGTGACTTGTAAGTTCAGGCCGTACGACACAGGTAACAGTAAAAGTTAACCTTCATCGTGAGTAGACAAACGTGCCAAACATTTTTATTCACTTTCTCATTTAATGTGCACAAAATCCAGTGCGGTAGGGACTGTGGTTCCCCATTTTATAAATGAGGAAACAGACCCTGAGACACTTAAGTGTCTTGTCCAAGGACAAACACCTAGTAGAGACAGAGCTAGAACTTGGAGCCAGGCCTGAGAGTCCTAACCCTGCCCCTGTGCTGTGCTGCGCTGCCCCCAGCCACCCGGTTCACATGGAGTGTAACCGACAAACCGAGTGAGCCGACCCGCCACAACTTGCACAAGCAGATGAAGCCTGCTGTTTCTGCTCATTTGTGAAATTCTTTTGAAATTACATGTCCTTACGTATAAGATAATGTAAGATAATATAAGATCCATACCTATTAAAAGTTCTTAATCTGATAATAATAATATAAGCTCCATGCATATAAGATCTTCCTCAGTAACTAATAGTTCTCTTTCTTCATCATAAGCTCTATCTTTTATTTACCTTGATTATTAATCAGGTTTAGCACTGAGGGACTTTAGGGTATGTGTAGAAAATAAATTTACCCAAAGACAAAGATTTATCCCCGTTGAAAATACTAAAAAAAAGAAGTTTTCAAAATATATTCCCAGACTGTTTAAAGCAATGGCACATTGTTACAACTAGAATATAGTTAGAGGCTTGATGGGACCTTTTTGAAAGGAATAGCATCAGGGGCACCTGGGTGGCTCAGTCGGTTGAGCGTCTGACTTTGGCTCAGGTCATGATCTCACGGTTCGTAGGTTTGAGTCCCGCATCGGGCTCTGTGCTGACAGCTCAGAGCCTGGAGCCTGTTTCGGATTCTGTGTCTTCCTCTCTCTCTGACCCTTCCCTGTTCATGCTGTCTCTCTCTCACTCTCTCAGGAATAAATAAAACATTAAAAAAATTTTTCTAAAAACTTGAAAGGAATAGCATTTTTTTAGGGGTATACATTCCGTTCAGTTGTCAAGTCAACACATTATTTTAACAGTCAGCTAACATGGGCTTAATTATATTAAGCATTCTGAAATGTGACAAGACAGCTGGTTTTTAATGTTAATGTTTAAAAAACTGACTTAATGTTTATGAAATGTTTCATTAATGTTTATAACTCAGTATTTTTCAAACTTAAGAAAGTCATGGGGTGCCTGGGTACCTCAGTTGATTAAGTATCCAACTCTTGGTTTTGGCTCAGGTCATGGTCTCATGGTTTCGTGGTTCAAGCCCCATGTAGGGTTCTGTCCTGGCAGCACAGAGCCTGCTTGGGATTCTCTCTCCCTCTCTCTCTCCGTCTGCTCCTCCCTGCCCACACTATCTCTGTCTGTCTCAAATAAGCAAGCTTAAATTTAAGAAAGTATTATATATCAGCTATACTTCAATTACAAAAAAAAGGCAGTGATTTAAAAATTGAAAGTAAATTTTAGTTAAATGTCAAGACTGTCTCAGGGAGACATGAGTTTTTGGTTATAGCAAGCTGGGGAGAGACACTTACAGCCTGAGCCGGTGTGGTCTTGGCAGCCAGCGGTGCAGGTGATAGGCCGTGTGGGCCAGGCAGAAGTGAATCATGGGGGTGCTGGTCCTGAAGCACCTGGAGCAAGGCGGGGGGTGGGGGGGACGGATCCAGAACAGGCCTGTTAGAGCTTCCAAACTACCGCGCCCGTTTGTCACCAGCTTGTCCCCTTTCCCTCCCCACGTATTCTGGTGCCCTGCAGTGATCCACAGGAAGTATTTTTCCTTGGAGAGGGATGGATCCTTGCTCTTTTAAACACCCTGAGCCACGATGGAAGCTCACTGTAACTTAATTCTTCCGTGGTTGTGAAGGTCTAGAGTCTAGTGTGAGCTCAAGTTGGCTGTGTTCATGGTGAATTAATAGAACTGAGCTGGATATTTGAGAGTGGTTATGAGAGTGACCAGGGAGAAAGCTTCCTTTAGCTAAGAGATCAGCTTCCCCCAGCCCCTTCCCCAACCGTTCCCCTGGGGAGGACCTGGAAACCTGAGTGCATCCCCAAGGTTGGGGAGGAGCTCTGAGCTCTTTGTTCTATCCTTCCCTGAACAGCAGGCAGCTCCTTGGGGACCCAGGACCTCCTACTCACAGCTTCATTGTGCTTCCTGCCCGCAGCTCAATCTCCAGTGAGGTGGGAGGGGCTGGAACTGACGAGCTCGCATTGATCCTGCTCAGAAGCTGGCAGGATACCCTGGTTTCCCTGTGGGCCCAGGGTACCGCCGGGGATGTTGTATTCACTGTCACCCCAACACACCACAGACACTTTGTGTGGGAATTGGGGGGAAGGGGTGGGTGTGGTGGGAGCAAGCCTCAAGTGAACCCTGGTATCATCCTTGGGCTGTTGATTGAAAGGTAGGACATTTAAAAAAAAAAAAAAAAAGAAAGGTAGGACATTTAAATCATTCTTCTGAATTAACTCATTTTTTAGAAAAGAAATTTTTTTTTAACGTTTATTTATGTTTGAGAGAGAGAGAGAGAGAGAGAGAATGAGCAGGGAAGGGGCAGAGGTGAGGGAGACACAGAATCAGAAGCAGGCTTCAGGCTCCAAGCTGTCAGCACAGAGCCCGACACGGGGCTCGAATGCACAGACCGTGAGATCATGACCTGAGCCGAAGTTGGACGCTCAGTCGACCGAGCCACCCAGGCGCCCCGAATTAGCTCATTTTTAAAAATGCTGTGTGGAGCATTACCGACCCTGCTCTCCTTTATTTCTTATCAACAATCAGCCGTGTCCCTGTGAACTTACCGCTGTGTTTTGTTGGTAGAAAGCCTCAAATGTTTATTGAATAAATGTTTTATTTCCATTCCCACTGACGACTTAAATCGAGGGACTTATGACTTGGTAGCTGGCCTTCCTGTCTTGTTTTCCCCTTCCAGTTAATCCCACAGCGCCTCCATCATCAGTGTTGCCACTTCCCTCACAAATAACAGCTGCCACTTATTTTAACGCTGTGCTAGGGAATCTGCTAAGCCCTTTGCCATCTATTATCCTCAGAATTAATCCTCACAGTAACTGAAATTGGTTGTCATGATCCCCGTTTTACAGATATGGAAACTTAAGACTTGTAATTATGTGATTTGGTTAAGCTGATAAAACCAATTAAGGTTTTAAGGACTCATGTCTTATTATTTTTCTAAAACATTGTTTTTATAGAACCCTGTTGTCTGTCACTCTGTTGCTGAGAAACCTTCAAAGGTTCCCATCGCCTAAAGGGTTAACACGCACAGTCCTCTCTTCGGCCTGGAGGGCTCATTTCTGATCTACACAGCTCTGGCTTGATCTCTCTTTTTTTTCTTTTTTTAAAGTGTATTTATTTATTTTGGAAGAGAGAGGGAGAGAAGGAGAGAGAGAATCCCAAGCAGGCTCCCTGCTATCAGCACAGAGCCCAACTCAGGGCTTAATCTCAAACCATGAGATCATGACCTGAGCAGAAATCGAGTCAGATGCTTAACTGACTGAGCCGCCCAGAGGCCCCCTCTCCTATTTTTTTTTTTTTTTTTTTAATGAGAGAGCCTAGGAATCAGGAAACTTAGATGCTGGCCCTGAGTCTGCCACTCACCGGCTTTGTCCAATGTGAGCATAGAGTCTGAGCAAAAGTGACTTGGTCACCCAAACAGTTGGGTTTGGACATTGTTGGGCTCCAAACCAGTGGTCTTGACACAGGCCGTTTGAGCTTTGGGAAGTCCTAGAAGCGCACAGCAAGGTGTATGTTAGTCTGAATTTCCAGTTCATTCTCAACCCACTATTTATATCTAATATGTCTGTAGTACTGAAAAATTAGAAAAACCTAAACGTCCAATGGTAGAAGATTAACTAGAAAGACTAAATATCTTACAATAGCTTAGTTTTTGGAACAAGCTAAATGACTTTGGCCAAATTTATTTTTGATAGTAAGGCTTGAATGATGACGTGTGTGAACACATTTTATCCATTGAAAAGGATCATCCAGGGGCACCTGGGGGGAATCAGTCGGTTAAGCGTCCAACTTCAGTTCAGGTCATAAACTTACGGTGTGAGTTCGAGCCCCGCATCGGGCTCTGTGCTGATAGCTCAGAACCTGGAGCCTGCTTTGGTTTCTGTGTCTCCCTCTCTCTGCCCCTCCTACTTGTGCTCTGTCTCTCAAAAATAAATAAATGTAAAAAAATTTTTAAAAAAGTATCATCTGGTCGTGTGTTTCTTGTCCTTTATTATATTTCTACATTAATTATAAAAATATTCCAGCCTATACAGTTAATTCCCCCAAAGTTCCCCAAATGCTAGAGCAATTTGGCATCATTGGAATTATATTTATAAGCTCTCAGAATGATTATTTTTAAACATGATTTGGATATATAAGAATATTTTTGAGAGATGCCTGGGGAGCTCAGTCAGTTAAGTATCGGCCCTTGGTTTTGGCTCAGGTCATGAGCTCACAGTTCGTGAGTTGGAGTTCCACATGGGGCTCTGTGCTGACAGCGCAGAGCCTGCTTGGGGTTCTCTTTCACTCCCTTGCTCTCTGCCCCTCCCCCATCCGTGTGCACACACTCTCTCAAAATATGTGAATAAACTTTAAACTAATATTTTTTAAAAGTTTTATAATAACAAAACTGGTTTTTGATGGTTATTAAGCAAAGTTTATCAGGGGCGCCTGGGTGGCTCAGTTGGTTAAGCATCCAACTTCGGCTCAGGTCACAATCTCAACGGTTCGTGGGTTCGAGCCCCGCTTCGGGCTCTGTGCTGAAATCTAGAGCCTGTTTCAGATTCTGTGACTCCCTCTCTCTCTGACCCTCCCCTGTTCATCATGCTGTCTCTCTCTCTCTCAGAAATAAATAAAACATTTTTAAAAAATTAAAAAAAAAGCAATGTTTATCAAAAAACCCCAAACTGAGTGATTTGAGTTTGAGAGATCTGAAGATTCATTGTGTTGGGGAGCAAGGATTCCTGTGTTCTCAGAGGTCTTTCTCGCTGGACTAAGAATCAAATTGACATGAGAAGGATCAAGAGGAGAAAACCAACTTTAAGAGGTGTACATATGGGGGATCCGCACAGACATGGGAATTCCGTGGTCAGGCAACGTGAGGTCTGTATGTCATTCTGAACTCAGAAGGGGAGGGGGTCCGGGACTTCAGAGGAGAGTAAGGCACTCTGTGGGGCCATGAGGGGGGACATTTGGTAATTAGATGTTTGTCCTGCCACCCCTCAGATAAAATTTATCTCTGCTAATAACCCTAATTCTGAGAAAAAAAACCCAATTTAGATTCTTCCGTGCACCTAAGGGAGGGGCAAAAGTTTCTCTTGAGCCCACAGGGTTCTCAAATGCCTTCTGCTCAAAATAATCCACATGCCAAATTGGCACATTCTGAACCTCTTCAACAGACTCTCAAGCACAATGAATGAGAAAGACCCCCACTAAGATACAACGTGATGGCATTTCAGAGCATTGGGGATAAAGAAAACATCCTAAAAGTCTTCCAAAAAGAGAAAAGGTGCATAAAAAAGGAAAAGAATCAGAATGGCATTAGACTTTCAACAGCAGTGTGGGCTGCTAGGAAACAATGGAGAAGCACATTCGTAATTTTATTTTATTTTATTTTTTAATTAAAAATTTTTTTAACTTATTTATTTTATTTTTTTTACAAGTAGTTTATTGTCAAGTTGGTTTCCATATAACACCCAGTGCTCATCCCCACAGTACCCCCCTCCATGCCCATCCCCCCTCCCCCCCACATCCATCAGTTCTCAGTTTGTTCTCAGCATTCAAGAGTCTCTCATGGTTTGCCTCTCTCCCTCTCCCCCACTATTTCCCCCCTTCTTCTCCCCCACGGTCCTCGGTTAAGTTCCTCCTAATTCTCCTATACGTGCCAACATATGGTAGCTGTCCTCCTCTGCCTGACTTATTTCGCTCAGCATAACACCCTCAAGGTCCATCCATGTTGCTACACATGGCCAGAGTTCATTGTTTCTCGTTGCCATGTAGTATTCCATGGGATAGATAAACCACATCTTCTTGATCCATTCGTCCGTTGATGGACACTTAGGCTCTTTCCATGTTTCAGCTATTGTTGAGAGTGCTGCTATGAACATTGGGGT
>NW_024080726.1:1602754-1627199 GCF_003009895.1 Hyaena hyaena | reverse complement strand
TATTTAGGTGCTCACATATTCAGTGCATAGACATTTATGATAGTTAGTTCTTCCTGATGGATGGACTCTGTAATTATTATGTAGTGCCCTTCTTCATCTCTTGTTATTGTCTTTAATTTAAAGTCCAGTTTGTCTGATATAAGTATAGCTACTCCGGCTTTCTTTTGACTTCCCGTAGCATGATATATATTTCTTCATCCCCTTACTTTTAATCTGAAGGTATCTTCCAATCTAAAATGAGTTTCTTGTAGACAGCATATAGATGGATTTTGTTTTTTTATCCATTCTGCTACCCTATATCTTTTGATTGGAGCATTCAGCCCATTTACATTCAGTGTTATTATTGAAATATGTGGGTTTAGAGTCTTTGTATCTTTTGTAGGGTTCATGTTTGTGGTGGTGTCTCTGGTATCTTTGTTCCTTGCAACTTTTCCTTCAGAGAGTCCCCCTCAGGATTTCTTGTAGGGCTGGCTTAGTGGTGACAAATTCTTTCAAGTTCTGTTTATTTGGAAAGATTTTTATCTCTCCTTCTATTTTGAATGACAGGCTTGCTGGATAGAGGATTCTTGGCTGCATATTTTTACGGTTCATCACATTGAAGATCTCCTGCCATTCCTTTCTGGCCTGCCAGGTTTCAGTAGATAGGTCTGTCACCACTCTGATAGGTTTCCCTTTGTATGTTAGGGCCCTTTTCTCCCTAGCTGCTTTCAAAATTCTCTCTTTGTCCTTGTATTTTGCCATTTTTACTATGATATGCCTTGCAGAAGATCGGTTCAAATTACGTCTGAGGGGAGTCCTCTGAGCCTCTTGTATTTCAACATTTAATTCCTTCCTTAGGTTGGGGAAGTTCTCTGCTACAATTTGTTCCAGGACTCCTTCAGCACCTTTCCCTCTTTCTTCCTCTTCTGGGATTCCTATGATACGGATATTGTTGCGTTTGACCATATTGCTGAGCTCTCGAACTCTTCTTTCATGTTCCTGGATCAGTTTGTCTCTTTTTTTGTAAGCTTCTTGTTTTTCTATAATGGCGTCTTCTAAATCACTTATTCTCCTTTCTGCCTCTTCAATCCGTGCACTGGAGGCCTCTAATTTATTATGTATCTCATTTATCGCATTTTTTAATTCTTCATGCCTATTTTTATTTTCCATTCTGTCTCTAACTATAGTTTCTTTTATGTCCCCTATGCTTTTTTCAAGACCAGCTATTAATTTTACCATTATTATTTTAAAATCTTGTTCAGTTATGCTGCTGATATCTGTTTTGAGCAGTTCATTAGCTGTCATTTCTTCTTGGAGTTACTTTGGAGGAGAGCTCTTTCGTTTTGTCATTTTAGTTACCTTTCTGGCTCTTGTTAGTTTTAAAGACTTGTTATGCTCTCTGCACCTAAGAGCACTGCTGTATCCAAGAAGACTCTTTGACTGTCCAGGGCCTGTTCTTTTAGAGAGTGTTTTTTGAATGGTATCTCTTGGTCCCTCTTGTTGGGACTTTGGTTATTTTATTTTCCTACTCATAGTGATATTTGGGACTCTCCACCTTGTGTACTCTGGCTTGTTTCTTGAGGTAGCCCTGGAAAAGCAAACAGACAGACAAACGCACAGGGAGCAGGAGCACACAAACGCACAGACCAATTCAACTAACATGCAAACCGAAAGGGAAAATGAGAAAGTTAAGAGAAAAGGTGGAGGAGGGAGGGCGAATAATAGAGAGTATGAAATACATAAAAGGGTCAAAAAGGAGAAAAGAAAAGGAAAAAAGAAAACCGATGGACAAAGAACGGTTTAAAGCATATAACTGGATTTCCCAGCTACAGTAGCCATGTGTATGCAGTGCTGGTTGAAGAGCTCAAGACAGGGCGGGGATGAGGCAAAATTGGAAATAGAATGAACAGGCAGAAGGGATAAGAACCTTTTTTCAAAGAGCTAAAGGGTGGAATAGGGTTGAATAGGTGAGAGAAGGACGCTGGTGTTATCCAGAGAAACTATATAGTCTAATTACTCCTGAGAGCAAGAGATGAAAATGTCGGTAGGTGTAGAATTTACATCTACAGAATGGACTCGTTGTGATTGTTTACGCATGCCGGTGACCAGAGTTAATCAGGCCAGTGTTCTGGGGAAAAAAGAAAGACAAGAAAAAACAAGGGGAGGAGGGCAGCTCTCAGGCAGGGATGGGCGGGGCGTGACCCAATGCCTCAGGCGGGACTTCTGCCTTGATGGTTGTGGGGAGGAGAGTGGCGGCGCTCCAGTCCCTTCTCGAACCAAGCACTGCACCTCGCTTTTTTGGGCATGGAAACTCCCCGCGCCGGGGGGCGCAGCCGAAGTTGGTTGCGCTCTTCAACCCAGGCCAGTCCCAGTCTCCAGATCCCAGCCCGCGCGCCCCGCTGAAAGTGCCTGAGACACAGCTTCCCAGGCAACCCCTTCTGGGCAATTCCAGCCCCTGCCCGGCTCTGGGGGCGGAGTCAGAATCACCCGGCTCTGGGGGCGGGGTCAGAATCACCCGGCTCTGGGGGCGGGGTCAGAATCACCCGGCTCTGGGGGCGGGGTCAGAATCACCCGGCTCTGGGGGCGGGGTCAGAACCGCTGCTTCCTGCTCCGGGTCGGGCTGGTGAGGATGGGGGGGCTTGCCTGCCGGGTGCGCCGAGCCCGCTGAGTGAGGAAAACCAGGTCCCTCTATGGCTCGTCCCCCGAGACTCGAACTCGCGGGCACATCTCCCAGTTTTTAGCTCTTTGCCTTCCCTCTCGAGTTCCAGGCAGCCAGGAGCGCGCCGCCCGGTGTCCGCGCGGGGTTCTTTCTGGGGCCCAAGCCCGGGGAGGACAGTGGCGGCAGGCGCGCCGCTGCTCTAGAAGTGCAGCCGCCGGGAGCCGCACAAAGCGGCAGTCGGCGAGCGCAGCCCCCCTGGACCAGTGGGCGCGAGGGGACCCGGCGTGCAGGTATGTGGCGCGCACGGTCTTCCTGTGCCCTGAGCGGAGGTGTTTCTGTTTCGGACTCTCTCTTTTTCCCCCTCACTCCCCGCAGAGGGGGATCGCCTCCGACCCTGGAGTCTCCGATCCCCGCCCGATTTTATCTTCCCCAGTTCGCACTCACGTTAGAAGGCTTTCTCAGTGGATTCTGCGTCCTTTTTCTCCCAATCTCTTGGGTTTCGTAAGGTTTCCGATGGCTTCAGATCTTTTCCGTGTGAGGTATGGGCGCGAGTGCAAGTACGGAGCTTCCTACTTCTCCACCATCTTGCCGGATCTCTCACACATTCATAATTTTAAAAGAGTAATTTCAAGGTACCATCTTCTCAACTAAGCTGTTCATCTCTGAAGGAATGAAAAAGACATAACCAAACTCATTTCCCATGTACTTTTTATTATGAAGCTACTTGAGGAAGCATTCTAGCAAAATTAGGACATAAAACAAGAAAGACATGATGTGACCCTAAGAAATAGGGGATCTCAGAAGAGAGATGAAAAAGGTTTCAGAATGATAGCTGTACAGAAGATTAGAGACTTTCTGTCCACATTAAAGAATGAATTCCAGGAGAAAAACCCTCCAGGAAAAAAACAGATTCAATAGAGTAATAATATTTGGTTGAACCATTTGAAATTTATATTTTTGTAGATTAAAAAAAGTTGAACTATAGCAACATGATGTGCAGTATTAATAGTAGCTACATTCACAGGGTCTTTATTTCTTGTCAAAAGCAGTTTTATGTACTGTGCGTATATTTTCTCGCTTAATCCTCACAATGGTCATGAGGTAGGTACTACTATTTTCTCTCTTTCAAGATTGAGAAAACCGGGGACAAAACAAGATTAGGTGAAGGTCAGGTTGTCCTAGGTCATCCAGCCCATGTAGCTATTAGCGCAGTGATTTCTATGCAGGCAATCTGATCTCAGAGCATAAGTTGCTTTTTTTTTTTTCCTAAAATAATGTCTCTACCCAATGTGGGGCTTGATCTCATGACCCTGAGATCAAGATTTGCATGCTCTGCCAACTGAGCCAGCCAGGTGCCCCACAGAGCACAAGTTCTTAACTGGTGTGCTATAACAGACAGGAGATTGGACGATACTTCTCTGGAATCTGGCCAGTCCAAGGGGTGAGACCTGTAACACTGACCTCCAGGTCACCATACAATGAAGCCCGTTGTGGGTGGGCCCTACTCACCCACTCAGAACTTCCTATCAGCTCTTGTTGAAAGAAATTGAAAATGTATCATTCATGTTGGTAGAGAGATAAGAGAATACTTTGGTGAAAGAACAGAACACCATTAAAAGGAACAGAGGACAAAGGTCTTTTTCTTAAGTTTATTTTGAGAGAGAGAGCACAAGCAGGTGAAGGGCAGAGAGAGAGAATCCCAAGCAGGCCCCACGTTGTCAGCACAGAAACCAATACAAGTCTTGACCCCCATGAACTGCGAGATCATGACCTGAGCAGAAAACAAGAGTCGGACGCCTAATTGACTGAGCCACTCAGGCACCCCTAGAGGACAAAGGTCTTTAAAATGAAGACTATAATAGCAGAACTGAAAAGCTCAGTAGATGGATTGGAGGATGGGGTTGAGTGTATCGAGAAATTAGAGCATAAAGGCAAGAGCTGGAAAATAGAAGGGAAAAGATAAGAAAATTAGAAGACCGGTCCAGGTGCTTCAGCTCCACATCATAGGCATTTCCAAAGAAAACAAAGGAAATGGAAGGCAGAATGTCATCAGTGTAGTAATTCAAGGACCTTTCCCAGAACCGAAGTTTACGAGCCTCAAGACTGAAAGGGTCTGCTCAGTGCCCAGCACAGCAGAAGAAAACAGTCACACTAGGGGACATCATTGTAAAATTTCAGAGCGCTGGGGACCGAGAAGATCTCACAAGCTTCAAGGGAGGAAACACGTAAGTCACATTCAAAGGATCCAGAATTGGGAGTGACTTTGGATTTGTCGCTATTAACACTGCACCTAGAAGCAATGCCTTCACAACTCTGAGCGAAGGTGGTTTTCAACACAGACTGGAAATTATAGACGGATATATGCATAGAAGTTTGGGAGTAGGTAGTGAGAGCTGATCCTCATGGATCATCATAGTAAGTAGGTACTGTTTACTTTGGATAAATTTAGATATAGCGTTATAAGCACATAATATAAAAATATGATAGAACCTACCAGGAGAAATAGCTGAAAAAGTTAAAAGTGCTTGCCTTTACAAGACAAGGTAGAGAGGTTGGTGAGCACGCTGTGGTCAGTGATTGTTGGGTTTCATCATGGGCCTTTTGCTGCCCCGTGATTTCTAAATCTATCTACATGAATTCATTTAATAAAATCTTAAATGTGTTGTCTGTGTTACTTCATTAGGGCTATGGGAGGATCGAATGGAATAGTATGAAAATGGGTTTGTAAATTGTAAACTGTTCCTGAGCTGAAAGTGATAATGTGATCATGTTGACGAAGAGGCAGACTCCTGTCTTGAAGGGCAGGTTGTCCGGGACTTCTGTTTACGCGGAGGTTGGTACGTCATTGTATCAGGTAACTGTAGCCCCAGTAGTGTAGTCACAAAACTTCAGCAGCATGAATAATAAACACTGCATTTTTGCTTGCGAGTCTAGGGTCAGGTTGTGGGCTTGTTGACGTAAGCCAGGTTCAGCTGATCTCACCTGGGCTTGCCCGTGTGCCTGAGCGCGTGGTCTGCGGTTTGGCTGGTGTGGGATGGCCTCAGCCACACAGCCAGTGGTTGGCCATCAGCTGGAGCACCGGCTCTGTCCCGCGTGCTCTGTCCAGCAGGCTGGCCTCGGCTTGTTTTCATGGTGGAGACAGGAGTCCGAAAGAGTGCAGAAGTGTGCAGACCTCAAAGGCCTGGGCTCAGAACTGGCACACTGTCCTATCTGCCACATTCTCTTGTCCAAAGCAAGTCACAAAGAGGGGGAAGGAGATTCCATCCCTTTCTGGCAGGAGCTGCAAATTCACAGTGAAAAGGAACAGTGGAAGCATGGGCTGTCTTTGTCATCGAAGCCAAATGTGTATATATTTTAGGGTAGACATCAGTTCTCTTTATTTATGTATTTTTAAATTTAATTTATTGTCAAATTGGTTAACATACAGTGTATACAGTGTGCTCTTGGTTTTTGGGGTAGATTCCCGTGGTTCATCGCTTCCGTACAACACCCAGTGCTCATCCCAACAAGTGCCTTCCTCAATGCCCATCACTCACTTTCCCCTCCCTCCCACCCCCACATCCACCCTCAGTTTGCTCTCTGTATTTAAGCGTCTCTTATGGTTTGCCTCCCTCCTTCTCTGTAACTATTTTTTTTCCCTTCCCTTCCCCGAAGCCAAATATTTTCATCCATTCACTTGGAAGGGGAACATGGAAGGCCACTAAAGACCTATAATGGAACTTATTTTCTTTTCCTTTGCAGATAATTTAGAAGGGTGTCTGAGTATTCCGTTTAGATCAACAACTTCAAATTCTTAGCATGGAGAACTCTGAGAAGACAGAAGTGGTTCTTCTTGCTTGTGGCTCCTTTAACCCTATCACCAACATGCATCTCCGACTATTTGAGCTGGCCAAGGACTACATGAATGGAACAGGTGGGAATAGTAGCCAAAAGCACTAATAGGGTTCAGGGCACTACCCCAGAATATGGCGCCTTGGCATGTTAGATATTTTAAGCTTGAAGGTTTTGAAAACGTGGCAGAATTGGGAAGGTCACTCTGACCTCCTCCCTACCCTTCTCAGAAGCAGCTCAAAAAATCTTCATGTGAGGGCACCTGGGTGGCTCAGTCAGTTAAGTATCCAACTCGGTTTCCACTCAGGTCATGATCTCAGGGTTGTGGGATCGAGCCCTGCGTCAGGCTCTGTGCTGACAGTGTGGAGCCTTCTTGGGATCCTCTCTCTTGGGATCCTCTCTCTCTCCCTGTCTCTGCCCCTTCCTCACTTGTGCTCATCCACACACTCTTCTCAAAATAAATAAATAAACTTAAAAAAAACCCTACCAAGCAAACAAACAAACCTTTGTGTGGGAGGTGCCCTCCCTCTGCTGGGAGGAAATGAGCATCCTTATTGCTAAAGGCAGATGAATGCCTAGAAGAATCTAAACCAACTAACAGGCTTTGCTAAATTTCCCTGAGTTTTCTAAACGCACCTCATATTCTTTGCCCTGTCACCTTTCCCTACAACTGTCCACTCTTCACCAAACCTGGCATAAAAATACTCAGGTTTAACTTTTCTTGAGGTCTTTTGTTTCTTTGTGAAGGTACCATGTCACATAAGCCGCCTATTAAATAAATTTCTGGTTTTTTCCTGTTTTTCTGTCTTTGTCAGTTTAATTTTCAGACTTAGCCAGGGACCCAAGGAGGTTTGAGGAAAACTGTTTCCTCTCCTACAGAATATGTTTTATCACATAAAGGATCATGTTATATGCTGATAGATAAATCGACAGAGGAGTGCTCAAACTCCCCAGTAATCCACAGAATCAGGGAACCGAGATTTAAAAATGAGGTCTAGTTTGCCCATCACATGGACAAAAATGTTTAAACTTGACAATTTCAAGTATCAGAGGTTGGGGAGAAATGGGCTCTCATATAAACTCTAAGTGAACAGGACCAACTGATTAAGGCTTTTTACAAGGCAATTTGGCAATATCAAATTTAAATTGTGCAGGGGGGTGGGGAGTTTGCGTTGAGTTGGGACAGAGTTTCAGTTGGAGAAAGTGAAAAAGTTCTGGATGCAGATGGTCGTGGCTGCACAGAGATGTGGATGTGCTCAATGCCCCTGAACTGTACACTCAAGGTGGTTAACACAGCGAATTTTACGTCATGCCTGTTTCACCTCATTTATAAATGAGTGAGTGAGTGAGTGAGTGAATGACTGATTGAATGAACCTAAATCCCGCTTTAACACCCTGGAGGGGGTGGGGCTCTGTTATAAAACCATAGTGACGATAATCTTTCCTGTGCACAAAATCTGTCTTGTGGCACTCACTTGAAACCTGACTCTTTACCCAGGAAAATACAAGGTCATCAAAGGCATCATCTCTCCCGTGGGCGATGCATATAAGAAGAAAGGACTCATCTCCGCCCACCACCGAGTCATCATGGCAGAACTCGCCACCAAGAATTCAGAATGGGTGGAAGTGGATACCTGGGAAAGTCTTCAGAAGGAGTGGGTGGAGACGTTGAAGGTGCTGAGGTATTCCTGGCGCGGTCCGGTCTGTGAACTGCGTGCAAATGGGCTGGGGGCATGTTGCCAGGTGTCAGCGCTGCCTGTGTCTGAACGGACGAATTCGCAACCCGTGACCGGGGTTGGGAGGGCGTGCGTGGGCGGTGCTGTCCCCGCGTAAGGTCACGTCTTGGGTGTGGAGCGCGGCGGCAGAGCATGGTGGGTCCTTCGCCTTCGTGTCTTTCCTCCTTTGTCAGATGTCTGCATGCTCCTTACCCTGCGTATCTCTGTGGAGAGAAAACATACACCGAGAAGCCTGCCTGGCCGATCAGTGCCCCGAGTGAGAAAGGCAAAGTCATGAAGACGTTGTTGTCATTAATCTTCTTAAGTATAAAAGAGAGAGGCAGGTGGGGGCCCCTGGGTGGCTCAGTTGGTGAAGCGTCTAACTTCATGATCTCACTGCTCAGGGGTTCGAGCCCCACATCGGGCTCTGTGCTGACTGCTCAGAGCCTGGAGCCTGCTTCAGATCCTGTGTCTCCCTCACTCTCTGCCCCTCCTCCACTCATGCTCTGTCTCTGTCTCTTTCAAAAATAAAGAAACATTAAAAAATTTTTTTAAGAGGCAGGTAATTGAAACAAGAGAGTCCGTGGTGCTTGGTCACGGACAGACCTGACTTTGGGTGCTGCTTCTGTGACGGTGTACGAGGGTTGTCCCAGATCTCTGTGCTCATACCTTTGAAACAGTTCCGGTTAAGGATTCAGAAACTAGAGTGAGCAACAGCTAATTAATTATTATTTAATATTATCTTTCTGGAAAGCCTTTCCCTCCAATGTCTGTTCTTAGAGTTCCGAGCCTTCTGGTTCTGACCATATCACTTAGGGTTTGGACAGGAAATAGAGACCACCCTGAGTGCTTTAAGCAGAAAGGGATTTAGGTGCTCGTGCATTGGTGTCAGAGGGCTGGAGGGGGGATGTCAGGTTTGTTTCAAGGTCATACCTCCTCTAGCTGCGGTGGCCATTCAGGAAGCGGGTCCTGTCCCTGCCCCCGCAAATGCTGGTGTTAAACTGTCCCAGTCTCTTAAAGTTGGTGACTGGATGGTGGAATCCAGAATCTGGCCACTGTGCTCACCACGTAAGAGATTGCTTCTCAGGCTCCATAACCCAGACAGATGGCCTGTGCCTCCCGTCTTTCTTCCAGCTCTCTCTCGAGTGAATCCCATCGGCAGAATCTCTTTCACGTGAGAACCTCTGGGAGGTGTGTCTGGGGGAGGGTAGGACCCCAGGCCCGCAGATGGTATCCAGCACAGCAGCTTATCAAGAGGAGTGGCTTTTCAGGCTTGTCGGGGAGAAGTCTGCCCTCTTCACTGGCCAGAAATTCTCCCTTCAAACCCCAGCCTTCCGCATCCCCGACCTTACCCGGCCCCTCCCTGACCCCACGGCAGCCTTGCTATCCGTTACGTATTAATGCAGCTGCGCAAGAGCGAAGGGAGTTAGGGGCACAGAGAACACCCTTGGCTCCCCGATGGGCAGCTCATGTTACTGGGCTAACTGCACGGTGGTGAAGCATTGGGCGTCTTGCTGCCAATCCAGAACAAGGCTGCACCGTAAGTCCTGCCTGGGGTCCCTTCCCCCTAGGCTTCGGGCACTTGTCCTCTCTAGGGCCTTATCCTTGGCATTGTGGCTCTCCACTTCTAGGTGGAGCCACCTAGTACTCTTCAGTGGTCAGAGTCTGGGCTCTGGAAACAGACCACTGGGGTTCAAATACTGGCTTCACTACCTAGAATCTAAGTGACCTTGGGCAAATTCAAGTTCTCTCTCACTGGGGATAATAAGCAATTCTGATATCATGGTGGCAATAATAGAGTTGCTTTACTTTTTTTTTTTTAAGTTTTATTTATTTAAGTAATCTGGGCACCCAACATGGGGCTCAGACTTACAACCCCAAGATCACGAGTCGCACAGTCTTCTGACTGAGCCAGCCAGGTGCCCCAATAGATTTAATTTATGAAAGCCAAAGCATTTGCTCACTTAGGCTGTTACTGAATGCCTCCTACACCGCAGAGAGTCTGCCAAGAGCTGGAGTTAGAGCTCTAAGCTTTTACTTCCCTCCATTATGGGAATAATACAATAATAATATTTGTGGCACGGGATGTTGAGAAGATTTCACCGAGTGATCCACGCAAAGGACTTAGTGGAATGCTTAGCACATAATAAATAATAAATGTCAACTCTTATTATTATGACACACACATAAAGCTTAGACTAGTACTAGCTGCCATCTGTCGTTCTCCCAGGCTCTCCTTGCTTTCTAATCCTGATCGCCAGTCCCCAAGCACCACTGGCCAGCATCCACGCTGACCCGGCAGTACTGGGTACTGGCCAGCATCCCCTCTGACCGCTAGGCCTCAGGCGTACCTCTGGTTAAATGTCCTTGAATCCACACAGCCTGAGCACTGGGCCAGAGGCTCTGAGGCGGCACCAAGGAGAGAGAGTACTCTTGTTGAATGTTGTGAGAAGAGCAATGTTCTATTGCTTATTGTTTTATAGACACCATCAGGAGAACCTGGAGGCCAGTAGCTGTGATCAGCGGCAGGACTCCCCGAAGCTGGAAAGGCCTGGACGGAAAAGGAAGTGGGCTGAGCAAAGACAAGATTTTAGTCAAAAGGAACTGCTAGAGCCAAAAACGAAAGGTCTGTATGTTTTATCAAGACTTACCGACTGGAGTCTTAATCAAGACAGGGTAAGATTCTAGAGCTGAGCAAGCCCCCTTTGTATTTTCATTTCATGTTCAGGATGCTTGGCTGCCTGGAAAAGGCCCCTTGTTACTTTTGTGATGGGAGGGAGGAGAGGAAGGTGGAGGCACCCTGAGCTTATTTCTCCTTCAGTGGTTCTCAACTTTTGCAGTTTCCTAGATCTCTTCTGAGAATCTGATTTGGATCGAAACGATAAACCCTCTGGCCAGAAAAACACATAGATGTGTTCATTTTGACGCAGGGATTTATTGGCAAAGCAGACCCTGAAGCTGTGTTTTCTTCTTCCCAGACGTGCCAAAGGTAAAGCTGCTGTGTGGGGCAGATTTATTGGAGTCCTTCGGCATTCCCAATCTGTGGAAAAGCGAGGATATCACACGAATTGTAGAAGACTATGGGCTCGTATGTATTACTCGGGCTGGGAACGATGCTGAGAAATTCATCTATGAGTCTGACACACTGTGGAAACACCGGAACAACATTCACCTGGTAAATGAATGGATCACCAATGACATCTCCTCCACAAAGATCCGGCGAGCCCTCAGAAGGGGCCAGAGCATTCGCTACTTGGTGCCAGACCTTGTCCAGGAGTATATCGAAAAGCATGATCTGTACAGTCCTGAGAGTGAGGAGAGGAACGTGGGCGTCATTCTGGCTCCGTTGCAGAAAAATGCTGCTGGAGCAAACTCGTGACTCCTGCGCTTTGGACATGCCTGTTGGGGGTGTGAAGCGGTCCGGGTGTTAGTGACCGTGAAGAGGAATTGTGACCCTGTTTCCTAAACTAACGCTTTTTAAAAGTTCGGTAAAAATCACCAATACGTGAAAATAAGGCTTATCTTTTTTTTTTTTTTGGTGTAGTGCTTTTTAAAAAAAAAAGTTTATTTATTTGGAGAGCGAGCGAGTGGGTAAAGGGCAGAGAGAGAGAATCCCAAGCAGGCTCCTCACTGTCAGCACAGAGCCCAGCGTGGAGTTCAGTTCTGTGAACTGTGAGATCATGACCTGAGCCAAAATCAGGAGTCAGATGCTCAACTGACTGAGCCGCCCAGGTGCTCCCAGGTTTATCTTTTTATTGGAAATTGCTAAAATGAATGTTTTCAAGATGGTCTTTTTTTTTTTTTTTTTAAAGAATGTACAAATCCTTTAATCTTTAAAACAAGGGATTAGCAGCACTAAAGCCAGAAGACGCTCAATTACACTGACTACACTTAAGTCAGAAAGGACCCCTCTGGTTTACCATGGAAAATGAGCAAAGTGGGAAGAGCAGGAGTCCACTTAAACCCTACCTTCAGTTATAAGGGGAGTTCACATTTTATGCAGGCCCGTGTCTAGGCCTTCTTCACCGAGGGTGGCCAAGGAAACAATTCTTAAAGTAGTGATCATGTAAAATGCACCGCTGGTCAGTCACCTTCAGCTACGTGGGATGCAGGTGGTGAGTGTGCCTGGCAGAAACTTTACGAACGGTTCTGTCTCCCTGGCACACATCAGAAATGGGCCGATTCAGCTTTGCCAAGATGCACCTCGCTGGAGCTCACCTTCAGCGGCTGGGAGAGAGGTCCAAGCTCTCAGATACTCAGAAGGGTGCACAGGGGCTTCTGATGCCCGCCAGAGGCAGAGAACAGTCTGGGCAAGGGAATCGCATCCCGTTTCATAACTAAAGCTTACAAGTTTGGTACAAATCAGTCACAAACTAAAAAGTTGCACATGACGGGTGTTCTCTTAGCACAGCGTCTCGTGGCTCTGTCTGCCGTCTTGCCATCTGTGCAGGAACAGCCTCAGAGATGCCATCATGCTGCCGGGCCAGAGAGGACCACAGAGCATGAGGCCTCTCGTTCAAGGATTTTATGAAGTATCAGGCCTAGTAGCCTTTCCTGACAGCTTGAAAACCAGAAGATGAGCAGAGGTCCTAAGAGCATGAGAACTGCCTCACTGAGTCAGCTCAGTAGCTCTCCCGGCTCAGAGCCTCAGAAGAACGCTCCACGACCTCACTCTAAAATTCTCTCTCTATTGAGCTTCTCAAGGGTCCCGCTCTTCCCGCTCCTGCCCACCGTGAACCTGCCATGTGTGAATTTACGCGGTAAAAGGGTCTACGTTCTCACACTTCTCTCATCCTTCTGTATGGACTTTAACCAAAATAGAACTCCCAAATAATAGTCAAGGTCATAGTTTTTATGTTAAGATGCAAGCTTGTTATAGATAGTTTGATGCATTAAAATTTTGTGGAAATGTTACCAATTAGTAAAGCAAAAAAGACCAGAAATCGCTTTCATAGTTTCATGTTGCATGAAAATCATCCTGATAGAGAGTTGAACTTCTGATGCCAGTAAAATAATTTACCTTTTTTGCAATTTATATTTCATACCTACACCATTCTAGATGAAAGATTAATAATCCTGCCAAAGAGAAGAAATATAGCTGTGTGGTTGTACAGTCAAATCAGAATCCACAGTTTCAAAAGGGAAAATGTTAAAGCTGGCAAACGAATACAATCTTTAAAAGAAGAAAAGAGAAGGTGAGAGCGCCTGGCTGGCTCAGCAATCAGAAGAACGTGTGACTTTTGATCTCTGAGTTGTGAGTTCGAACCCCATGTTGGGTATAGAGATTCCTTAAAATCTTTTTTTTTTTTTTTAATATTTATTGATTTATTTTGAGAGAGAGAGAATCCCAAGCAGCCTTCACACTGTCAGCACAGAGCCCAGTGCAAGCCTTGATCTAATGAAACATGATATCACGACCTGAGCTGAAATCAAGAGTTGGCTGCTTACCCAACTGAGCTACCCAGGTGCCCCCCCAAAATAAAACCTTTAAAAAAAAATCCTGGCAAATGTACCCTACATCTACTGACTTATTCTTTTTTTTTTTTTTTTTTTTTTTTTTTTCCTTTTTAAGAGAAAAAGGGCAAGGGGGAGGAGAGGTGCAGAGGGAGAACGACAATCCCAAGCAGGCTCCACGCTCAGCATGGAGCCCATCGTGGGGATTGATCCCTCCATCCTGGGATCACGACCCAAGCCGAAATGAAGAGCTGGACCCTCAACTGACTAAGCCATCCAGCCTCCCCTGACTTCTTCTTACTAAAGCCAACAGGCCCCCTTCACAAAGACCAGGAGGGGTGCGGAGCTTGGCACCAGTAGGTTTCAGTCTCTCTCTGCTGAAGGAGTCATGGGTGAGAATCTCAGATGGTAGAGATGAAGGTCATTTCTTCCCCTCCTTACCTTTTTGGAGGTGAGAGTTGAAGCAGTACTGAAAACCACCTAGGAGCTAGACGAAGCTGCCGAAATGAAGTTTAGATTTTTTCTCCTGGAAAACTACATTTAGTCCATGTGATGAGGGTACCAACTGCAGAAGGCTTCCGTTGCCAGAAACTTCTCTTTTATTTTGTAGAAACTTCTCTTACACCGTGGTGCCTTCCTACCTTGAAGTGCCCACCCTGCTCAGCTGTGGGTATACTGACCTCATGACCCACTGGATAAAAATAAAGCGTTTGGGAACCCCCAGGAGACTCGGTGATAGTGAAACGCTCCTATTTTCATGCTGTTTGTGAATCGGTACCTTTGTACTCAGGACATGCTGCTCCGCCTTTTGTCCTCGTACCAGAGATGCTGCTAATGCCACAGCGTAATAGCACAGTTTGGGGTGACCTCAGGGGCAGAATTTCCTGTTTTGATGATGGAAACTAGAACAATGCACTTCACCAGGGAATAAATATTAATAATTGCTGTGACTTCCATTGAGGAAGAGAGAAAAACACTACTGTATTTCCTATCATGCCTTTTTCGTAATTTGCTTTTGTAATGTGCATTTTGAGTTTGGGAAATCTGTAAAGCTGGTATTGTTGTGTTTGACGCTGGTGTTCTTTATGTGTCATGTTCCTTTATCCCTCAACGTTGTATAATTTGAATGCAGCAAATGAACAAAAGTCCTTTACTGGCTGCTTCATTCAGCTGAATACACAACATATGGAGGGATTTTGTTGTTTTCCTGCTGAGGGGACAAGGGTGATGAGTGGGTTCTCCTTGATGATCAAGGTAGAGACTGAGCCAGAGGGATGACTTCGGGTCATCTGCTCGACCAAAGGGTGCTCCTTCTCTTCTCGCCATCCCAAGGGCCCCCCATGGGGGGTGGGAGGGGAGGAAGCATTTCCTCGAGGTCGGCATGCATGGTAGTGGTAGGATTGCTGTTTTTCTGACCGCAACCTCTGATTCACTTCTGTCCGAGCCCAGAGGTCGCTATATTGTGAAACGGGCTCCCTTAACATTTACTTCTGGGTGTCACAGGACGTCCCCTCCCCCACCTTGCTCCTCCTCGCTCCCGCAGGCCTCACCGTCTAAAACACCCTCCATGGCATCCACCCAGCGGTGAGGATGTCCAGTGTCTGTCTCTGAATCTGTACCTAGTCTATCAGATGAACTAGTGCCGTTTGAACTTCATAATGCCAACACTTATTGAGCACTTACTGTGTGCTGGGTGTCTGTGAGTCCTAAAGAAACTCGGCACAAGTAGGTACCGTGTAAATGACAAACCCAAGGCTTGAATGAACAGTATCTTTACGGCTTGTGTGACACATAGGTTTATCTATTTATTTTGAGAGAGAGAGAAAAAGCCCTGCATGGTTAGTGCAGAACCTGACTCAGGGCTCGAACCCATGAACTGCGAGATCATCATCTGAGCCCAAATCAACTGGGACACCCAGGTGCCCTGTAACATACTGTTCTTCAAAGAATGAAGTTGTAGCCAAATCTTTTTTTAATTATTATTAATGTTTGTTTATTTTTGAGAGAGAGACAGAGTGCAAGCTGGGGAGGGGCAGAGAGGGAGGGAGGCTCTGAGCTGTCAGCACAGAGCCCAGTGGCGGGGCTCGAACCCTTGAACCATGAGATCGTGACCAGAGCCAAAGTCAGACACTTAACCAACTGAGCCACCCGGGCACTCCTGTACCACAACTTCTTTATCCTTTCGTCAGTCAATGGACGTTTGGGCTCTTTCCATACTTTGGTTATTGTTGATAGCGCTGCTATAAACATTGGGGCGCGTGTGCCCGTTCGAATCAGCACCCCTGTATCCTTTGGATAAATTCCTAGTAGTGCAATTGCTGGGTCGCGGGGTAGCTCTATTTCTAATCTGAGGAACCTCCACACTGTTCTCGAGCGCGGCCGGCCCAGTTTGCATTCCCACCAGCCATGCATGAGGGTTCCCTTTTGTCCACATCCTTGCCAGCATCTGTTGTTGCCTGAGTTGTTCATTTTAGCGCAGTTCACTCTTAATCAGAGAGAAAGACAAGAGAGAGAAGAAGCTCAGATGCCCAGTTCAGTACCGTAACGCCACCCTGTAGCACTGTCGCCTGCAAGACCGAGCAGAAGCTTCTGTCCCTGAGGTGGGTTTCAGCACCAGACACGCCAGGCAGCTGAGCGGGGCAGGGAGGGGGCCACGGACTCTCAGAATCTCGTTCTGTAAAATAATGCAGTGATCTCTGGGGACTGTCCAGCTCTGAAATGCGATGGACCTGGTGGAGAGCTGACACTGTCCTCTCACCACCCAGCTGCCACCTGTGACTTCTCTTGTGCGTGACCAGGAAGCATTTCTGGGAACGCTGTTAAGACGTGAAGGGCCGAGGGGAGCACACAAGCCCAAGACCATCTCTGCCACCAGGTTGCCTACAGTTAGGAGAGAGACAAGACTATGTTTTGAGCATCAGCAAGGAACTCTCCAGAACTGCTTCTGCTGGTTTCCTCAGAACGAGCCCCCTCGGGCCCTGCGGGACAGGAAGCCAGGATGGAGGACGCTCCAGGGGGCTTCTCATACGATAAATTATTTGTCATTTATCTGAAGTTCAAGGAGTCCTATTTCTGTTCTGCTTTCTAGGCTTTTCTTTTTCCAACGTGAGCAACCTTAGGTGGGAGGAACAGCCTACGAGGAGGCACAGAGAATGGGCATGACAAGGTAATAACTGGTACTGAGGGCTTTGCAGGAGGCTCAGAGAAGCAGGGGAGGAGGGTCAAGGAAGAAAGGAAGGATTTAAAAAAAAAAATCATTTGCCCAGGGCGCTAGGCTGGCTCAGTTGGAGGAGCATGTGACTGTTGATCCCGGGGTCATGAGTTTGAGCCCCACAGTGGGCTTAGAAATTAACTTAAATAAATAAAACTTTAAAAAATAAATAGGGGCACCTGTGTGGTTCAGTCCGTTAAGCATCTGACTTCGGCTCAGGTCATGATCTCGCAGTTCGTCAGTTTGAGCCCCACATCGGGGGCTCAGCCTGGAGCTGTTTCAGGTTTTGTGTCTCCCTCTATCTCTGACCTTCACACTCGCAGAGCTCACACTCTTCTCTCCTTCAAAAATAAATAACCATCCTGAAGTAGTATTTTATTTAACGGTTGCTAAGAAACCTCAGCAAGTTAAACATGTTCAGAACTGAACCAAAATAAGCTCTTCTGCCCTCAAACAGGCTTAAAAAGGCAAGTAAGTTACTTAGGGAGACAAGAGTAACTTGTTTTTATTTATTTTCTATGTCAGGGTATTTTTCACTGCAGCTCGGCTCCAGGTCATCTGAACAATAAGGATACTTAGACCCAGACGTACAGACAGAGGGCAGGATACGGGATGCATGGGTACAGTGGACCAATGGTGGCATCAGGGACCCAGGGTCTTCCCAGTCCTCTCTTCTGTAGGTCACAGTGTCCTAAGTCTGGTGTTCCTTGAGTGTAGAACAAGGCTTCTTGTCCACGTTCAAAGGTGTAGAAAGGCTGGCTCCCCAGGGCTTTGTAAAACCAAAGAAACCGCTTTCCCAACAGGCTAGTCAAACATCACTATGTGTCCTTGGCTGATTCAGATTCATTGAAACCTGCTTGTCCTTAAAACCAATCACTGTCAAAGGAGGTAGGGTTTCTGTGATTGCCTTAACCTTAAACTAATGCAGATCATACCCCTGAGGCTGGGCCCAGCTCCTTGATGGCAGTGTTTCCTTGCCTCAGGGACTAGAAGTGTGGATGGCGTGAAGAGTCCACAGCGTCCATACCATTCTTTGCTGAATTAGTACCAGACTCCATCAGGTGACACGAATAGATCCACCACAAGTGCCCGTCATTGGTTCCCATCCATTTGTTTTCTTAAGTTTATTTCTTTTGAGAGAGACAGACACTGCACAAGTGGGGAAGGGGCAGAGAGCAAGGGAAAGAGAGAGAATCCTAAGCAGGCTCTGTGCTGCCATCTCAGAGCCTGATGCGGCGCTCAAAGCCCTGAAGCCAAGAGATCATGTCTTGAGCAGAAACCAACAGTGGGACTCTTAACCGACTGAGCCACCCAGGCGCCCCCCCACCATCTACTTCTGTCAAGGAGCAGTGTCAGTACACAGGTTAAGGGCCCCACCTTGGCTTTAATTTTATGATTTACTTTGCCAGTGTCAAATGGAGGGAAAGAAAGGGCTCAAATTGGCCAAATAAGTTCCTCTTCCCTTTCCAGATATAACTTTAGGTCCCTATCTAGAAGAAAGATCTTAGAATTATGGAGGAGTGGGGTGCCTGGGTGATTAAGTGTCTGCCTTCGGCTTAGGTCATGATCTCATGGTTCGTGAGTTCGAGCCCCACAGCAGGCTCTATGCTGTCAGTGCAGAGCCCAGTTCAGATCCTCTGTCATCCTCTCTCTCTGATACTCTCTCTCTCAAAAAAAACTTGGAAGAAAAAAGAATTATGGAGGAGAAAAATTACTCTTTATCCCATGGCCAAGCCCAATCTATATCTGCTTCAACTGAAGTTCAACTCTATCCATGCTAGATGGCCCTTGCTCAAGTTGGCCAAAAGCCATAGCACAAATGCTAAAATTATTATTAGTTGTTTCTGTGACCTTCATTTTCAGGCCAACACTTGGAACAATAAAATCTTAAGGGTAGGAAGTAAGTTATGTCTCCTTCATGTCCTGTTCCCTTAGTGTTCTAGAATTTAAACTGGCTTCATGTTCCAGGAATCTGGTCAGAGTTCATAGTGCTGTGCCCTTTAAATGGCAAGATATAGGGGCGCCTGGGTGGCTCAGTTGGTTGGGCGGCCGACTTTGGCCCAGGTCACGATTTCACGGTTTGTGAGTTCGAGCCCCGTGTCAGGCTTTGTGCTGACAGCTCGTAACCTGGCGCCTGGTTCACATTCTGTGTCTCCTTCCCTCTCTCTGCCCTTCCCCTGCTCACGCTCTGTCTCTCTGTCTCTCATAAATAAATAAATAAATAAATAAAGGCAAGATATAGCTGATCCCAGGATTTGATATCAGCCTGTCACACTCTACCAAGGAAATCAAGGTCTGAGTAAAGATGGCATCTCTCCTTTGGAAAAGGTCGTACCCATTCATTCAGCTTTTATGGAGCATGGCCAGCACCGTGCTAGCCCCTGGGGCTGCTATAGAGGCAAATGAGATGAACATGATCTCTGCCCTTGACATTGTAATGAAAAAGGTAGTCAGTAAACAAACCAAAGAAAGATAATTGTGAGTTATGATAATTATGAAGGAATTAGGCAGAGGTGTGATGCAGAGTAAATGGATATCAGAAGTGTATCCGAAGAAAGTTCTGGAAAGATGACTCTTAGAGATCTTGGAGAGTTAAAAAAAATTTAATGTTTATTTTTGAGAGACAGAGAGACAGAGCATGTCAGCACAGAGTCCGATGTGGGGCTCAAACCCATGAACTGTGTGATCATGACCTGAGCCAAAGTCAGATGCTTGACTGACTGAACCACCCAGGCACCCCAACTCTTAGAGATTTTTGAAGAGAGTCAAGTATTTTTTTGTCCAAATTCTAAACCAACTAAGAAATAAGATGAAAAAAAGCAACAAAAGGGGCACCTGGGTGGCTCAGCCGGCTAAGTGTCTGACTTCGGCTCCGGTCATTATCTCTCAGTTTGTGGGTTCAAGCTCCGCGTCAGGCTCTGTTCTGACAGCTCAGAGCCTGGAGCCTGCTTCAGGTTCTGTGTCTCCCTCGCTCTCTGCTCCCCTCTCTCTCTGCTCTCTGCCCCCACTCATGCTATATCTCTCAAAAATAAATAAACATTAACAAATTTAAAAAAACAACAAATGAACAAAAATAGCATCTTTTTAAAAATTCAAAAAAATTTTCTACATTATATATTTATTTTGAGAGAGAGAGAAAGAGAGAGAGAGCGGGTGGGGGGGTGGCTGGGGGCAGAGAGAGGGAGAGAGAGAATCCCAAGCTGGCAGCAGAGGCCCTGATGCAGGGCTCGAACTCAAGAGTCAGATACTTAACCAACTGAGCTATGTAGGTGCCCCTCTTTTAAAAAAATTGTTTTTCTTTTAAGTACTCTCTACACTCAACATGGCTTGAACTCATCACCCCAAGATCAATAGCTGTATCTTCCACTGACTAAGCCAGGTGGGCACCCTGAAGTAGGTTTGGAAAGAGACCAGAGTGTGGGTACCCTGAAGTAGGTTTCGAAACAGACCAGGGTTGTCTGGGAGAAATCCCTCTCACTGGAGGGCATGATGAGTAAAGACTGTTGCGCTAATTGTGACTTCTGAACTGAAAATGGAAGGACCTAGCCATGCAAACACCAGGGGAAAAACTTCATAGGAGGGGGAACCACCATTCACAAAGACCCTGGCTCAGGAGCTCAGCCATCAGGCTGCCTGGGTTTGGATCCAGATTCTTCCACCAGTTGAATGACCTTGGGCAGATTATTTAACCTTTCTTTGTCTCAATTTTTGCCTCTGTCAAATAGCCATAATAAAGTAACTATTGGATAAGTAGGATTTTGTGGCAAATGGTAATATACGTAGTAAGCACTCAATAAATATTAATTATTGATATATTTTGAGTGTGGGGCACCTGGCTGGCTCAGTCAGTAGAACATGGCGACTCTTGATCCTGGGGTTGTAAGTTTGAGCCCTACATTGAGTATGGAGATTACTTAAAATTAAAGTATTTTTAAAAATACATGGGTGAGGTCAGAAATGGACTTGTAAATCTTGGAGGCAGCCTATATAGGTGGTGTCTGTGGCTAATATTGTAGCTTAGCCTCCATTCCCAACCCCCTTCTCTGTGCCTTTCTCTACTGTCAAGACTAAAGAGGAGATGTGAGATTACTTAGACTCCTTTGCAATTAGAAATGGCATGTGACATGGGGCGCCTGGGTGGCTCAGTCCACCTCCGACTTTTGATTTTGGCTCAGGTCATGATCTCATGGTTCATGAGTAGCAGCCCCATGTGGGGCTCTGTGCTGATAGCTGATAGCTCAGACCCTGCTTGGGATTCTTTCTCTCTGCCTCTCTCTCTGCCCCTCCCCCACTCATTCTCTCTCTCTCTCTCTCTCTCTCTCTCTCAAAATATACATTAAAAAAAGAAGGAAGAAGTGACATTTGACACTTAGCCAATGAGCATAAACAAATCTGATGAAGGGCTAATGGCAGGTTCACCTTCCTTCTCACCTTGAACGTGGACATCGGGCTGGAAAGCCAGCAGCCAACTCTTGACTGCAAGGTCACTAACCACCAGGCATAAAAGGCCAGGACAATCAGAGGTGCCGCTTGCACTGAATGGAGTTCCCAAACTATCACCAGCAACCTTTCGTCGCAGGAAGTCTTGACAGGTAAGAAAAATAAACCTCTCTGTATACGGAGACCACTAGAGTTGGGTTTATTGACCTATCATTTGCAGCTTAAGCACTAATTAATGCCATGAGTTTGAAGGTGATGTCCTTGGTCATTACCATGTAGGCAGAGAAAAAAGTGTGGCTCGGAACACGTCTGGGGCGCCCCTAGGTTTAGAGTCAAGAGGAGGAGGAGCAGGAGGGGGAAGGCCCGGGAAAGCGGGAGTGTCCGTGAAGACAGTAAAGCTGGGACCCAGGAGGGTGACCCAGCAGGTGCGTCCGGCTCCTCCGCGTGGCTGCTGTCCCTGCCTCGATCCCGCCCCAGCCCGCCTCCTAGGCCCCACAGATAGGCTGAGACCCCACCGCCCACCGGCCACTGTCACCCTGCCCCTCCGCCCAAGGCCCTCAGCTGCACCAGGAACATGCTCAGCAGCAACAACCGGAGGGCTGCGTGTGGGCCTGGGTACGAAGTGAGGGGCAGCCGTCCTGCTTCAGATTCTCTGTCTCCCTCTCTCTTTGCCCTTGCCCTGCTCCCTCTCATTCTCTCTCTCTCCAAAATAAATAAACATTTAAAAAAAAAAATTCATCTCTACACCCAACATGCGGCTTGAACTCGTGATCCTGAGATCAAGAGTCACACACTCCACCAACTGAGCCAGCCAGGTGCCCCTTTAAGACTTTATTTAACTTACCATTAAAGATTTTATTTTACTGAACTTACTTTTTAAAAAATTTTTTAAATGTTTATTTATTTTGGAGAGAGACAGAGTGTGTAGTTTGTGTAAGTAGCGGAAGGGCAGAGAGAGAGGGACAGAGGGTCCCAAGAGGCTCCATGCCGACATCAGTGAGCCTGGTGCGGGGCTGGAACTCTCCCACTGCGAGATCATGACCTGAGCGGAAGTCAAATGCTTAACCGCCTGAGCCCCCCAGGCGCCCCTAAAGATTTTATTTTTAAATCATCTCTCCATCCGACATGGGGCTTACAGATTTTAAAACCATAACTGTAAATGATGTAATAATCTAAAGTTTGCTTTTTATTTGGTTGGTTAAGTTGGTTTTGTTTTACTTACAGAATGAATGGTGTTTAAGGAAAGTCAGCAATAACTATTTTAAATTTTAAAAATGTAAAAAGGAAAGTTTCCTGAGCACCTGGCAGGCTCAGTGAGTAGAGTATATGACTCTTTTTTTTTTTATTTTTTTATTTATTGCTGAGAGAGAGAGAGAGAGACAGAATGAGCAGGGGAGGTTTAGAGAGAGAGGGAGACACAGAATCTGAAACAGGCTCCAGGCGCTGAGCTGTCAGCACAGAGCCTGATGCGGGGCTCAAACCCACGAACTTGGAGATCATGACCTGAGCCGAAATCGGACACTTAACCGACTGAGCCACCCAGGCGTCCCATAGAGTATACGACTCTTGATCTTAGGGTTGTGAATTCAAGCCCCACGTTGGGCATACAGGTTATTTAAATACTAAGAAAACATTTTTTTTCTGCAAAATAAGGACATTTATCTTATTTTTGAGTTTAGAAATGCTGAAGGGTCCCTGCTCATTGCTTGGCCAAGTTTTCTGGACTGGAAATGACGATGTGGGGCCCTGAGTGGCAGTTCATATCTGATAAAAATGAATCTCTTAGGCCAACAAATTAACCTCTGCCTCTCCCACACTTTCACTCTCTCTCTCTTTCTCTATTAAAATTATTTGGGGTACCTGGATGGCTCAGTTGGTTAAGGGTCCGACTTTGGCTCAGGTCATGGCCTCATGGTTCATGGGTTCAAGTGCTGCATTGGGGTCTGCGCTGACAGCATGGAGCCTGCTTGGGATTTTCTCTCTCTCTCTCTCTCTCTCTCTTTCTCTCCCCCTCCCCCACAAATAAATAAACATTTAAAAAGCCTTTAAAATAAATAGGGGTCATCTCTGGGAGCACCTGGGTGGCGCAGTCAATAGAACATGCAACTCTTGATCGCTGGGTTTTAAGTTTGAGCCCCATTTTGGATGTAGAGGTTACTTTAAAAAAAATTAAAAAGATAGACCCAAACTACCTCCAATGAGGCACGTAAGTCTCTTAAATGAAGATTCCTGGGCGTTTGTTTTACATAATAGGACAATCCCTCAGTGGGAGAACCATGCCCTATGGCTCACAGAGTGGTAGTTGATGAACCAGCACCCACTGGTGGTGGGTGTTGTCCGCCTGTTAGGCCATGTCACCTGCTCCTGACAGTCCAGTGGCACCCGTCTGACTTCATTTTCTCTGAGTTAGAGCCCAGTGGTCCTTATGGTGCCCCTGCATTTCGTCTCAAGATCCTCCCCTTCCTTACTCTCCCTCATTATGCTGCAGCCACCCCAGGCTCCTGGCAGCTCCTGGACCCATCTGCCACCTCCTTCAGGGTGTCCCTGGGCTCCCTGGGATCTCTCCTGGCACAAGTGTCACGTGGCTGCCTTGTTAAAAGATTTTTTTTAAACATTTAATCATTTTTGAGAGGCAGAGCATGAGCAGGGGAGAGGCAGAGAGAGACGGGGAGACATAGAATCAGAAGCAGGCTCCAGGCTCTAAGCTGTCAGTACAGAACCCAACACAGGTCTCGAACTCATGGACCATGAGATCATGACCTGAACTGTTAAATAGCAACAGTTGCCTGACGGGCTCAGTCAGTAGACTGTGTGACTCTTGATCACAGGGTCATGAGTTTGAGCCCTGTGGCAGACATAGAGCTTATTTAATAAATAAATAAATGAAATAGCAACAGTTACCTCTAGCTACATAATGTGCTTAAAGCTACTAACAGGAAAATGGAGTTCGAATCCACTGTCTTTATCAAAACCTGGATCTTCTCAGCATTCTGTGTTTCTGTGTGTGACTATGTTTGAAGGTTTATTAAAGATTTCTAAATGTCTAATTCTATACGCATGATGGCATGGCTTTTGGCTTTTGTGTGTGTGTGTCGTTCAGAAGCTGTTTAAATTTTGTCTTCATTCAAAGTGTAAATACAGAGGCGCCTGGGTGGC
>NW_024080726.1:1592166-1600887 GCF_003009895.1 Hyaena hyaena | reverse complement strand
GAGAGAGAGAGAGAGAGAGACGGCGTGAGCAGGGGAGGGTCAGAGAGAGAGGGAGACACAGACTCCGAAACAGGCTCCAGGCTCTGAGCTGGCAGGCAGCACAGAGCCCGACGCGGGGCCCGAACCCACGAACCGCGAGATCATGACCTAGGCGAAAGTCGGACACTTAACCGACTAAGCCACCCAGGCGCCCCTTCTTTTCTTTTTAAATGTTTATTTATTTTGAGTGGAGAGAGGGGCAGAGAGAGGGAGGGAGAGAATCCCAAGCAGGTTTTAATGCTCAGTGTGGAGCCTAATGCAGTGCTTGATCCCACAACCCTGGGATCATGATCTGAGCTGAAATCCAGAGTTGGACGCTTAACCGACTGAGCCACCCAAGTGTCCCCCCCCAAACCACTGTTTTCAAGTTGGCATGTTACCTCCCAGTCTCTGTCAGAAATATTCTGCTTTTCCATTTACTACAAAATATAATCCAGGTTTCAAAGTAATTTTCCTGTTGAACTCATCATGTATTAATTTAAAAAATGTTTGTATATATACATTATATATATATAATAAGAGAGAAAACTGGCTGCTTAATATTCCATCAGGTTGGTGAACTATCATTTCTGGAAAACATTTCCTTAATTTCCGTGTCCAGGTTATTGTTTCAGGGTGTTTTCTGCTATTACTCTTTTTTTTTTTTAAGTTTATTTTTATTTATTTTGAGAGAGACATAGAGAGCAAGCCAGGGAGGGTCAGAGAGAGGGAGACAGAATCCCAAGCAAGCTCCCCACTGTCAGTGCAGAGCCCGATGTGAGGCTCGAACTCATAAACCGTGAAATCACGACCTGAGCTGAAGTCAAGAGTTAGATGCTTAATAGACCGAGGTGCAACTGCTATTGCTTAAATTCACGTCAGTAGAGCTGTTTTGCATCCACAGATTTATTTCCTTCAGAAGAATTTGCAGAGAGGACCATGGTCAGAGCCATAGACATCATTGCCTCTTGGTACTTAGTTGCCTTCCTTCCAACTGCCAATGCCACCAGCACTCCATGAATGAGCAAGTTATAGCTCAAGCTAATCAACAGCTTCTAAATATAATTTAGAAGGTATAAAATTGTACATCAAGGCTTGATTATGGCTTTTTAAATGAGAATTGCTTCCTGCCATATATATTATAATAGCTGACATTTTTTGAGTGATGACTATGCTCAATACTGTGCTAAATCCTTGTGTGTGTTATCTCACTTGGTCTTTAACACAGTTCTGTGAAAGGGACACTACTTTTCCCATTTACAAATGAAGAGACTGAGATTTAGAAACTGACCATGGCTGAAGAGTAGTGATTCAAATCCAGGTCTGACAAAAATGTGTGCCTTCAACTCAATGCCTTTTTGCCTTAATGGACGTGAAATCTGGGCCAGAAACGTGAAAACAAAATTAGAGCATTTACTTTAAAGTCAGATGTGTCTTTGAGGGTCTGGGTCATCTTTGATTGCAAAAACATTGAAGATATTTTGATTCTTGGGGCACCTGGCTGGCTCAGTAGGTAGGATCACGTGACTCTTGATCTCAGGGTTGTGAGTTCATGCCCCACATTGGGTGTGGAGCTTACTTAAAAAAAAAAAAAAAGATATTTTGATGCTAGATTGACAAATCTGACACTCTTCTATGATTAAAAACAAATTAAGACACTTGCCATCCCTAAAACGTAACACGGAACTACAAAGGAAAACAAATATGTTTGAGGATATAGATTAGATTACTGCAGGAAGGAGTGTTCAAATTGCACGCATCCTTCCCCGGCATAACTGTGCCCAAACAGAGGAGAGAAGGGTCCTTGCTCTAAGGACACTCACAGGACAGTTCTGATGTGCTGTGACATAACACAGAATCAACATTTGGCTTTGTACCTGGTTTTTGAAACGCTTGGGAACTCCAGACTAGAGTGTCTTCTGTAGGCTAATGAGATGACTGGGGCTGGGGTCGCCCAGATGGCCAGAGATTTATCAGCCGTGCCTATGCAGTGAAACCCCCAACAACATCCCTAAATGGGAAGGATTGGAGAGCTTCCTAGTTGGTGAAAACACTGACGCACTGGAAGAGCAGGACCCCTAAGGGCCCGTGGAAATTCCACACACGCATCCCCCATACTGTGTCCTATGTATGCATCTTTCTACTTGCCTGTTCTTGAGTCATGTCCTTTATAAAATTTTTTTAATAATTTATTTTTGAGACAGAGACAGAGCACGAGTGGGGGAGGGGCAGAGAGAGAGAGGGAGACACAGAATCCAAAACAGGCTCCAGGCTCTGAGCTGTCAGCACAGAGCCTGACACGGGGCTCGAACCCACAAACTGTGAGATCATGACTTGAGCCAAAGTCGGCCGCTCAACCGACTGAGCCACCCAGGCGCCCTGAGTCATATCCTTTATAATCAACCTATAAATGTAAGTAATGAGTGTTTCTGTGAACCATTCTAGCAAATTCCTGAACCCAAGGAGAGGGGCGTGGGAATCCCCATTTCATAGCTGGTCAGTCAGAAGTGTGGGTGGCCTGGGACTGGTGTTTGATGTCGGCCAGTTTGGGGAGATGGAGCCCCTAAACTGCGGGGTCTGCACTAGCTCTGGGTCGTTGGTGTCAGAATTGAATTGAATTGTTGGACACTGAGTTGGTGTCAGCGAGGGGGAGACACCCCAGACCTGCTATCAGAAGCGCTGTGAGTAATTATAATCAATAGACCACATGCCAACTCATCTTCCTTCTTCTCCACTTCCTCTTCATCCCTAGGAAATGTGCTGTGAAGGCCAAGTGTGCAAACAGACCTTCCGCAGAGCCTGAGCCTTCTCCGCCCACGGAGCCCACAAGTGACTGCAGCTTTAATGCTGTGTTCTCTTCCCAAACGAACGGATGTTACTCAGTCCCCGTTGATGGGAGCTCGTGGTCGGAGAGACGCCTCACCGCCTGTCCCAGGAGCCAACTACTCGGATTGTGGGAAAACTGCCCAGTGTCAATACACCGGTCCAATGACTCTGACTTTCTCCTTCTAAACACAGCGTGTGCTGTTATTTTGAAAACCTTCTAGGTGCACCATGGACACCAATGAACAGGATGTAACTCCGTCTTCAAGGGCTTGTGAGGAAAATGGACAAAACAAGCTGTGTGAGCAGCGGTGAGGCAGCTCTGAGAGCTCAGGAGGCGCAGACCTGACTTTCGGGGACGGGCCAGTGGTGGCAAGGGGCAGGGGCAGCGGAGGTGATGTCTAGGCTGGACCCGAAGCCCAGGTAAGTGGGAAGATGGCGCTCCCTGACTCCTGGGTGTGTGCGGCCGGAGCGCGAGAGATGTCAGAGGAGACAGGAAGGTAGGCAGGGGCCCCATCGTGAAGAATCTTGAATGTCAGGTTACAGAGGTAAGATTTGTCCCCCAGAGCAATGGGAGGTGGTGACTGGCGTGAAGCAGAAGATCTGCACGGCCAGGTTGGTTCACAGAAGGAACTCCAACGGCAGACGGAAGGGCAGCGGTGGGCATGCAATTCCAGAGGCAGTTCTAGAAAGTGCTGCAAGCAGTCCCAGCATGAGATGGTGATGGTCAGGAGCACCTGGGGCCCAAGTCTCAAATACAGTGAATAGACTTGGGGCTGGAGAGAAATAGCTAATTATTCACGACACCGCATCCAGAGTCCAAGGTGGTCGATGAGCTGTAGGAATGACGGAGGAGGAATCAAGGCAGATGCCCTATTTGGGGTCCAGGAAGCTGTAGGAAGGAAGGTCAAGGCCAATTGGAAAGAAGGCAACACAGGGGTCCTGGGTGGCTCAGGCTGGTTAAGCCTCTGGTTCTTGATTTCAGCTCAGGCCATGATCTCGTGGTTTGCAGGATCGAGCCCCACGTCGGGCTCTATGCTTGATCATGCAGAGACTGCTGGGGACTCTCCTCTCTCTCTGCCCTTTCCTCCCTCCCCTTTCTCAAAATAAATAAGGGGCGCCTAGGTGGCTCAGTCGGTTAAGCGTCCGACTTCAGCTCAAGTCATGATCTCACGGTTCGTGGGTTCGAGCCCCACATTGGGCTCTGCGCTGACAGCTCAGAGCCTGGAGCCTGTTTCAGAGTCTGTATCTCCCTCTCTCTGACCCTCCCCTGCTCATGCTGTCTGTCTCTCTCAAATAAATAAATAAATAAATAAATAAATAAATATTTTAAAAAGAAAGAAGGTAACACAATCAGAAGAATGAGGTCTGGATATTGAAGTGCTGTGCCCGGTATAAGCCAGGCTCTCAGGAGACGATGGCAAGCATATAAACTATGCATGTGGATGAGACTGTCCTGGACAGTGTGTGTGAGTGTGTTTTAAGATTTCATTTATAAGTAATTTCTACACCCAACATGGGGCTTGAACTCACAACACAGCCCTGAGATCAAGAGTTGCACAATCCACTGACTGAGCCCGCCACGCATCCCGGGGACACTGAGTTTATAGTGAGAGAGGAGCGCCTGGTGGGCTCAGTCGGTGGGTCATCTGGCTCTTGATTTTAGCTCAGGTCACCATCTTGTGGGTCGTGGGTTTAGGCCCCTCATCGGGTTCTGTGAAGACAGTGTGGATCCTGCTTGAGGTTTCTCTGTCCCTCTCTCTGTGCCCCTCCCCTGCTTGAGCTCTCAAGATAAATAACTTAAACTTTAAAAGGAGCTAAAGTGAGAGAGAAGCCTGAGGGCACAGAGCTGGGAGAAGGGGGCACAGAGGAGCTGGAGAAACAGGGCAGAAGCGAAGGCAGGGAGTGTTTCAGGGTGAAGGGGTGAAGGGCTCCGGCTGCGATGCCCAAGGCACCCAGAAGGGCAAGCAGTAGTGGGAGCGGGGCTGGGAGGCACACTGGGAGTGTGGAACCAGAAGCGAGCGAGCGAGGGTAGACAGTGAGTGTGTGGCTGACCCGTGGGAGGAACTTGGGGATAGTTGCCGGGAGTCTCTCGACAGAGGAGCTAGTCCCCGGATCAACAAGTCTATGCAGGATAAGGAACGTCAGGAGAGGGTGAACGCCCACTGAGCGCTCACGATGTGCTAAGCTCTGAGCTGGGCTTTAAGGGTTCCGGGCAGAACAGCTGAGGAAAGGCCTATGCCTATGAGGAGCTGACAGTCTGCAGGTGATGACAGACTTCGATAGGAAATTAAAGTCTGGGCATCAGATGTCACTCTTCTTTCAACTAACAGAAACCAGCTAGTTAGTTTGACCCTTAGGCACATGGAAGCCAGGGGCGCCTGGGTGGCTCAGTCAGTTAAGCATCCAAGTTTGGCTCAGGTCATGATCTCGCGGTTCGTGGGTTCGAGCCCCGCGTCGGGCTCTGTGCTGACTGCCAGCTCAGAGCCTGGAGCCTGTTTCAGTCTGTGACTCCCTCTCTGTCTGACCCTTCCCTGCTCACGCTGTCTCTCTCTCTCTCTCCTAGAAATAAATAAAACATTTAAAAAAATAAATAAATAAACATTAAAAGAAAAAAGAAAAAAATGACTTCAGAGCCAGAAAAAGTTAGAAAATGATTGTTGATCCAATGAGATATTGTGAACCCCACCAAACAGAAAGATTATGACATTGTTTCAGGGTAGAATCAGGTAATAGATGGTTTGCCTGAGGTGGTAGATCGAGACCAGATTTGAGAACTGTGTGGTGAGTAATCTGAATTGGGGGCCGTGGGCTGTGAGGGCTCCCCTGTTTGGAAATCTCCTTCTCCCTAACATAACGGCACTGCTTGGAGGCAACGTGAAGCAGTCGGCTCTTGAGGGAGGCAAAATTGCATCAACATTTGTGAATTTATCCAAATATGAATAAATGTGCAAATTCCTAGAATTTAGTAGGGAACAAAATGCAAAGTTTCTCTGCTCCTGGACCTTCCATTCCCAAGGGAGGAGACAGATAATAAACAGAGGTTAAAAATAGAGTGCATCACGCCGTGGTAAGAGGCACAGAAAAATGATAGTAGGGAACTCAGGACGCTGGTGATGCTCTTCTAGTAAGATGGTTAAGAAGGACTCAGAGGGGCGCCTGGCGGGCTCAGTTAAGCCTCGCGTCCGACTTTTGATTTCAGCTTGGGTCATGATATCAGGGCTCTGTGCTGAGCATGGAGCTTTCTTGAGAGTCTCACCTCCCCCCCACCCCCGCCCTCTCTCTCCCTCTCCATCTCTCTTTCTCCCTCTGCCCTTCTCGCCTGCTCACACATGCTCTCTTGCTCTCTCTCTCTCAAAAAACAAAATAAAACAAAACAAAAAAGACTCACAAAATTGAGTGTTAAGGTGAGGAACAAGCTGTGTGGATAGCTGGGGGCACAGAATCAGTGCAAAGGCCCTGGGGTGAGGGGTTGTGTGATGTGTAGATGTGCAGCCGGGAGGCTGAGGGAGCAAGGCCTGGGGGACTCAGTCAGTTAAGCGTTTGACACCAGCTCAGGTCACGATCTCAGGGTTTGTGAGTTCAAGTCCTGCATCGGTCTCTGTGCTGACAGCTGGGAGCCTAGAGCCTGCTTCGATTCTGTGTCTCCATCTCTCTCAACCTCTCCCCTACTCATGCTCTGTCTCAAAAATAAATAGACATTAAAAAAAAAAAAACCCAATTCCTCACTTACGCAGCCCACAAAATCAAGGTGTACTCTTGTTTTACTTTGAACCTTCACGTTTTTCCTCTGCCCAGATCTGTTTCTTCAGGCATTTAAAAAAATTTTTAAACCTTTATTTACTTTTGAGAGAGACAGAGACAGAGTGTGAGCTGGGGAGGAACAGAGAGAGAGGGAGTCACAGAATCCGAAGCAGCTCCAGGCTCTGAGCTGTCAGCACAGAGCCCGATGTGGGACTCGAACCCACGAACCGCGAGATCATGACCTGAGCCGAAGTCAGATGCTTAACCGTGTGAGCCACCCAGGCGCCCCTCTTCAGGGATTTTTAAAGGAAAGTTTTTGAAAGTGTTTGAAATCACACGGAAACATGCAACTTCCTGAGACTCTCACTCTTCACTGCAAGGAGAGAAGGAGCGCTCTAAGGAAAGGACAGCACCCAGCCTTCGCGGGGACTTATTTTGGCCCCGACACAGAGCAGTGGGGACACGTGGCACCAAGAGGGGGCTTCTCGGCCCCCTGCCTGCTGGGGGGCGAGGGGGGTGTCCCCGTGGTGGCTGCCCCGCCCCCTCGCGCTGCCTTCCAAATCTGGAAAATCCGGGCTCCTCCACGCCTTCCTAGGCAGCTCCAGGCTGCGTGTGGGGTCGTGGGGGCGCCCCCTGGTGGCCGAGCCGCACCCCCGCCCCGCCCGTCCACTGCGGAGGCAGAGGTTCTCTTTCTAAAAAATGTTTATTAAAAAAAAAAAAAATGTTTATTTATTTAGAGAGAAGGGAGGAGGGCTAGAGAGAGAGGAGAGACAGAGAATCCCAAGTCGGATCTGTGCTGTCTGCGCACAGCCCGAGAGGGGGCTCGACCTCTCGAATTGTGAGATCATGACCTGAGCCAAAATCCACAGTCGGGCTTAACTAGCTGAGCCAACCAGGCACCTCTCCACCTCGGCCTTTTTTTTTTTTTTTTTTTTTTTTTAATTTTTAGATTTAGGGTATTTTGTTTACATACCAAAATTTTATATTAACGGTTTTTAAGAGTACAGTGCATTTGGGGGCACCTGAGGGGCTCAGCCCGTTAAGGGTCTGACTTCTGACTTCAGGTCATGATCTCATGGGTTGGTGGGTTGGAGGCCCCAGATGGCTGTGTGCTGACAGCTGGGAGCCTGGAGCCTGCTTCAGAATCTATGTCTCCCTCTCTCTCTGCCCCTCCCCTGCTCGTGCTCTGTTTCTGTCTCTCAAAAATGAACAAACGTTTAAAAAAATTTTTTTAAAAAGTACAGTGCATTTGCATTAAATACACTCACAGGACTGTGCAGCCATCACCACTGTCCAGCTGCAGAACTTTTCATCTTCCCAAACCGAAGCTCTGTCCCGATTAAACACTAACTCCCCATTCTCTCCCCAGCTCCTGGCCAACTGCCATTCTGCTTTCTGTCTCTTATGTTACGTTACTCGTGTCAATGGAATCATATTTGTCTTTTGTGGCTGGCTTATTTTACATAGCTTAAGTCCTCAAGGTTCATCCGTGCCGTAGCCTGTGTCAGATTCCCTTCCTTTCATTTTTTTTTAGGTTTATTTACTGTGAGAACAAGAGAGGGTAGGGGAGGGGCAGAGAGGGAGAGAGAGAATCCCAAGCAGGCTCTGCACTGTCAGCACAGCGCCTGACTTGGGGCTTGAACACACAAATTGTGAGATCACAACCTGAGCCAAAATCAAGAGTCAGAGACTTAACAGGCTGAAACACCAGCCGCCCCAGAATTCCCTTCTTTTTGAAGGCTGAATAATACTCTATACAATACAATGGGATATTATTTAGCCTTTATTTATTTTTAAAAAAAATTTTTTTATTTATTTCTAGGAGAGAGAGAGAGAGACAGCGTGAGCAGGGGAGGGTCAGAGAGAGAGGGAGACACAGACTCTGAAATAGGCTCCAGGCTCTGAGCTGGCAGTCAGCACAGAGCCCGACGCGGGGCCCGAACCCACGAACCGCGAGATCATGACCTAAGCGAAAGTCATGGGGGCGCCTGGGTGGCTTAGTCGGTTAAGCGTCCGACTTTCGCTTAGGTCATGATCTCGCGGTTCGTGGGTTCGGGCCCCGCGTCGGGCTCTGTGCTGACTGCCAGCTCAGAGCCTGGAGCCTATTTCAGAGTCTGTGTCTCCCTCTCTCTCTGA